>NC_091125.1:64938973-64998973 GCF_040183065.1 Periplaneta americana | reverse complement strand
CATCAGCAAATCCTAACTTACCAGGATGGGCGAGGGAAAATATCGGCCTCAATACTGGGTTCTTTCTGCTAGGAAATGGTATCTTTGACAGGAAAATTCTGGCCTGTGATTTGATATTAGGGCATAGAGCTGACAAACGTACGCCCATAATGAAATACGTTGAGAAGCGATGATGGTAAGGTAACTGGTGAATAAGAACACGAAATCCAAAATTTAGATTATGACACTGACAACGTTACACACACTAAAGTCAGAAGAATAGAATGGTTGGCCTTGGTAATAGAATCAACATATAATACACATAGAATACTCAAAATAGTTTTAAGTGCCAAAGAGAACATTAAGAGAAGGGTTGGATCGTGTTGTTGTTGTTGATGATGATGATGATGATGATGATGATGATGATGATGATGATGATGACATAGAATATGCCATACCTGGTTACCTACTACTGTAGATGTGAAGAACGACATTGCCAGGAATTTCCTAGGCCATGGTGAAACGTATAGGCAGATACTCGTACTTGACGTAGTTTTGTCTCGGATTTACTTGCGTTCCTTCACACGAACACTATTTTCTTCTTAGAACCAGGTCTGATTCGAAACATAGAGAGATGGGCCTAAAACATTAAAGAGGTTTGAGAATGTGTCGCTTCAATATTGATGTTCTCAGGATTCCGCCATCTCGACGCAAAACAAGATTAAGGTTTTGTGAATTTTTATCTCTTCAGAATCTAATTTAATTTTTGGAAATAATTTAAGTCGGTCGGTCGTTATAAGTATTTCTATCATTTTTTCAGAAACTATGCGTTCGAGAGGGACTTCTTTTTTCAAAATGGACTACACCAAGAAATATTAAAAGTCAGAAACTTCCAACTTCCCTCAAAAATAATTAGAAGAGGGAGACGTGTTTAAACTTTGGAATGGGACAAAAATGTCCTGTCGGTCGTTGTAGTGCTAATAATGTCAAAACAAGTGCTTATACAAATTTTGGCCACTCGAACGCAATTACAAAGACCGTAAAAAATAAGTTTCCCTGTGGACGCTTACAGAAAGAAAACATAATTTCATTGGAAAAATTTATTGGAACAGATATAGCAAGTTGAGCTATTTTTCAACATATTTCCCACCGGGATTGAGACATTAATTGTCATACCATGCAATCACCTTTTGTGTCCCTGTTTCACAGAAGTCTGACACCTGGGATCGAAACCAGTGTGTGACAGCCGTCTGCACCTCTCTGTTGATCCTTATCCCATGGTATGACAAATGTCTCAGTTTCAATGGGGAATATGTTGAAAAATAGTTTAACAATTGCTGTACCCGTTTCAATAATTTTTCTAATGAAATTGTGTTTTCTTTCTCTAAGCGGCCCCAGGAAAACTTATTTTTTACGGTCCTCGTAATTACAATCGAGTGGTCAAAATTTGTATAAGCACTTGTTTTGACTTTATTAACACGGTGGAAGGAAAAAAAATTATTTATCTGGCCCCATGAGAATGTTTGCTTGTGAGATTTTGTTAATAAATACTCTGTGACCACTTATTTCCTGATTTCATAACGTCTGCATTGCGTTAATGAAAAAAAAATACTGAAGTTGAAAGTTCGGCTCTTTCAACCTTGTCCGTTGATTCCATGAATGATATATGACGACACAAGTGATCAATTTTCCCTAAGTTACTTGTTCTCTCGTTCCACAATTATATCTAGACAATAATATTTTAACTCCTCTACGTTACTTAGGTTGTTTACAAGATTCTTATGAATTAAAAGTTATCTAAAGATGACTCCAGATATGTCTGTATTAAAAATTCAACGTGATATAAAAGCACATACTTTTTTATTATTTTATTATTTTTATTGTACATTTTACCTACACGTAGTAACTATAAAACTGTTGTTTTACTAAGCTTCTTTCAAATGAATTGTACGCAAGCACTACCTATAGTCTAAGTTACAACTACTGTCTTCGAAAATTCACGAACTTCTCAATATTTCTGCACTGTTCAGCCGAAATAATAAGCTTAGTTCTACAAGTTTTTTAATAATTCAATTCATTTTTCATATTCACATATTTAATATAACAAATAATGCTTTAAAAAATCTGGAATTTATTATTACCAACTCAAATTTACGAAACATTACGATTTTGACACTTCTTTTTAATTATGGTAGTTAAATCGGAATAGACGTCAGTAATTTGATTTTCCACTGGTAAATCATAGAGTAATCAAACTAGAAAAATAACAGAAAAATTATTTTCAAGATATCTTCATTTTACAAAATATTATTCGGCATTCCATAACATAATTTCGTACAATATTATACTTACTAAATTTGGTTTAATGTCTCTTATCAGTCGCAGATTATAAGCTGAGCAACTTTTATTGTGTAAAATATTCAACTGATTAATGGATAATAGCTTCATGTCACAATATTCCAGCTTAACGCTCGAAAATCAAATTTAAGAAATCGCCAATTATTATACTACAAAAAACCAAACACTTCATCACATAAAAATTCACCACTGTTAAAAATTATGTTCTAAACTCAATGAATTATGTAAAATACGGGATCTAGATTTCAGCACTTCTTATAATAGTTAAATAAAAGCATTTCCTTATTAAGATATTGAAGATAATCGATTTAAATTAACATTGTTATCTATTTGTTGGTCTTTAATTTTCATTTTTACATTTTACATTTGATATTTTGTATGTTATTTAAATGTATCCCTTTTTTATTTGTATTTATATCTCTATCTTGTATTTGTCATTGGAATTCTCTCTTTTCATGTTTATTTTAATTTTTTTGTATAAGTACAGTAATTATAATATCGTACTACCTATTTTAATAGGCGCTTTGCCCTGTTATAGAAAAATAAATAAATAAATAAATAAATAAATAAATAAATAAATAAATAAATAACTGAATTAATGGATGGATGGATGAATTAATGGATGGATGGATGAATGAATGAATGAGTGAATGAATGAATGAATAAATGAATGAATGAATGAATAAATGAGTGAATGAATGAATGAATAAATGAGTGAATGAATGAATGAATAAATGAGTGAATGAATGAATGAATGAATGAATGAATGAGTGAATGAATGAATGAATGAATGAATGAATGAATGAATGGAGTAAACTTCTCTTAACCAACATATCAGTCCCAAATTGAGATATAATTTTTAAATCTTCATTCTGTTTTTAGTGATATTTGGGTTATATTCCATAATTCCATCGATTCTGCTACATTTTTGTACTTGCCTGAAATTGCTTTGAACACCATTTCTCTACAATGCACAACTTTTGCCTTTAACGTACTTCCAACGATGGAAATATTATGTTATAAGAAGAGTAGAATGTTGATGTGTTGTTGACTTGACAGCTGTTTTGATGCCTGATGAGCGTTCCTTTCCATCCTTGTTCCCAGGAGAGTTTCCTGACGTTACAAAATGAAGACGTGGAGAAACTCATTCAGAGAAGACACCGGTGATCACGAGATAATGATCTTTGTTCCAATCTAGCCGGAGGAAGGAATCATTGTGTTTATCATCAGCTGCAATCACCAACTCATCGCCTACCGCAGACTGGCCACCTGGCCCAGTAGCTGTGAAGACACCACTTCAGGTCTTAGCGAAGTAGCACAAAAGCAAGAACTATAATTCACTTCTCCATTTGTTAATTTTTCTCTTTAATTATTTCGTACTAATCTTCTTGCTTTTTTGCTTGGTTTCTTCCTTATTTAATAGTATTTTTTGTTTGTAGTCCTTGTTCTTTTGCTTCTCTTTTATAATTTTCTTCGTTACTTATTTCCCTAGTTTTTGATCACTTGATTATTTCTTATTCGGCTGTTTTTTTGTTTGATTTGTTTTTGCTTTGTTTTCCTCTTCTTTATTTATTTATTTTATTACTTCGTAACTTTGCTAACCTCCTTACTTGCACTTATCAATTTCTTGATTTGCTACGTCTCTTGTTTGTTTCTTCATTTCACGTTACTACTCCCTTGCTTCCTACTTTATTTACATATATGTTCCTTTTTATCTTAATTCCTTGCTACATTGCTTGTTTTTCTTCATTTCTTGCTAGCTTGCTAGTTTTCCTTAATTTTTTGTTAATTACTTAATTTCTTATTAAATTTCTTCGTTGTTTCATAATTTTTGTTACCTTTCTTTTTTCTCCTTCATTTCTTGCCATCTTTCTTGTTTGTTTATAATTTCTCGTATATTGTTTTTTCTTCATTTCTTATCTATTGCTTCATTTCTTATTACCTTTCTTAACTGTTTCTCAATTTTTTGTCATCTTATTTCTTGTTACCTCTTTCCTGTTTATTCCTTCGTTTCTTATTTATTTCATTACGAACTTTCGTTTTCTTATTGCCTCCTTAGTTATATTTATCACTTTTGTCCCATTAATTTTCCTTTCTCTTTTTCTTGTATCTTCCTTTGTTTTCTTTCCTCCCTCCTTTCATATACTACTACTTTTTCCTCATTCCCATTCATTTTTCTGTCTTTTTTCCTTGTATCTTTCTTTACGAGTTACCTCTGTTTCTTTCCTTTCCCTGTCGTAACTATAGTATATTTATTCATTTTATATTTTCTCTTCATTATTTTCTTCCCATCGTTCCTCATTTTTTTCTTTCTTACAATGTTCTGCTTTTCTTCATTTATTTTTTTCTTGTTATATGTCCTTCATTTCTTATCTTTCTTTGTTGATTTTTCTTTCATTTACCTTTATTCTCTTCTTTCTTCTGATATGTCTATCAGAAGTGAAGCAAACACAGGTAGGCTACATTGCAACTAGAGTTGAACAACGATCGACAAAGCAAGAGTAACAGCGCCCGCAAAGCCTACAGTATTGCCTACGTCGTTGACTTTCAAGACATCGGGAGTGGTCAACTCTCGAACGTCAAGCAACCTTGAATCGCCACAGTTCTTTATACAGACTGAATTTTTATCTATTTTGGGAACTGTTATATATGTATAAACATATAGCCTAAACAATCAGTTACCTTATTTGAAGCATCACCTTTCAGTGTATAATAATCCGTTCCCCAATCTTTATATAATTACTATGCCCTTATTAAAAGGCTAGGATTTTTTTCGTATGTTTGAGATCAAGTGTATAAGCTCAAGTAAAAAACTATTAACTCTTTATTTAAATTAAGTTTTATGTTTCTTAGAAATGCAATTTAATTTGAGAATTCTTTTCTATTTATGACACCATAGATAATATATGATAACAGAACCAGAACATCTGATAACTATGGTACTGTTTTGTTTTGTCTTTTTGTGTCAATTAAACATCTCTAATGCTAATCATTTCAATGATGTATGTTATTGAAAGTTATGAAATCTTTCCACGACGACCAAATGCTATTTCGAGAATGATGAGCGAGACTCGAAGCGCACGAGAATTACGAAACGAGATTCGAAAGACAAATGCAACGAACACAGCGAGCGAGAGCGGCAGTTAGATTTGTTCATCTGTAAAATTGCAATCTTCACAGATTCTGAAAACTTACTTATGGCAGAACAATTACAAATGAGGAAAGTAATGGAAATTACATAGGATAAACATTTTAAGTGCATGTCAGAAAGACAATTGTACGTAACTTATATGTCATTATAACAGAACTAAGTTTCAATTTACCTACCTAATAGCAATAGTGTCCACCACTATGGAGTAACGGTTAGCATGAGAGGACCTGGGTTCAAACCCTGGTTGAAAAAGTTACCTGATTGAGATTTTTTGGGGTTTTACCTCAACCCATTAAGAGAAAATACTGGGTAAATTTCGGCGCTGGACCCTGGACTCATTTCGCTGGCATTATCACCTTCATCACACTCAGACGCTAGATAACCACAGCAGTTGATAAAGCGTCATAAAATAAACTAATTAAAAATACCAAATAATACTTCAATGATTTGACTGGAGCCTCAATGGTGTCTGTTATTAACCACACGTGATTAAATAGCATAGGAGAAGTGAAAACAAGTAAAATAAAGATTTCCAGTGATAAAACACGATCGTGTGTTGAGTCATGAATATATTTAACCTTTCACGTCCCTCGAGTCAAATTCCTTCTCGATGTGTACGAATTAATTACTACCCCATTAACCAAACACTAATTACCTCATCGTCACATCCGTAATTACTGTGCGAGCTTGGCATCATGCTAATTATTCCATACTTCGCTCAAATATCTTTTATCCTCGATTCAGATCCTGTATGGGTACTTTACTCCAGTTTCCAGTACCTACACAAGAATGGGCTGTAACATTAACTGCCGGATGAATACGAAAGGAGGATAATGAGAATATTGTTAAACTCTGCCCTGTATGAGCATGAGAACCGCCAGCACTCAAGCACGTCCCTCTTTTTATTCTTTGAACTTTACACGGTGGTGAGGTCACTGAGTCAAAATAGGCCTACTTTGTTACCATTAGAATCAGTGGACGTAACTGAAATATTCTACAAAGAATAGAATTGTTTGTATTAACTGTGTAATATTACGATCGAGTGTTTTTACGTAATTAATGAATTAATTAAATCTGGGTGAGTTGAAGCCTCGAGTCTTCTCTACCACACCACCTAAATACAAATAGCCCTATACAAAAAAAAAAACCGCAGCGAGAAGTAGTGAGTACATATGAGCCGTTGAGAGGAGAAGTGGTGTAATTAAAAAATGGGTAATGAGGGTTAAAGTAAACATTCTGTAAAATACAGCGCAAAGTAGCAATTAATATTAAATTTATTTAAACTAAGTCAGTGGATAGCACGAAGGGCACATTAATTGCTACTTTGAGCTGTATTTTACATAAATTTTACTTTAAACTCATTACTAGACTTCGTGGAATTACCACGAGAATCGTAAGGTTTACTACGCACGCGGTATAGACTGTATGAGTAGGGGACGTGCGAAGGATGGAGTATGCCTCTGATGTAAACACTGAGAAGTATACTGCGGTTACAATAACACTTGTATTCTGCATTCAAGAAATATAATGAATGATCATTGAAGTAGCAAATTTCTAAACATGTAAATACACAATTATTTTGTAGTGAGATATATTAACTCTTAAAATTTAATGTAATATACTCACATCATCCTTTAATATGTCCAGTGAAGAGTTACGTACATTTTGAGCGACTGCCAAAGTGAACCTCCTCCGATGGTCACTGAAACAGTTGTTATATTGGGAAAATGTACGTTCAACATCACACGATGTAATAGGAGCATATTTGAAGAACGGAAAGTCACTACTTTTTAGTACACCAATTTCAGACGTCTTGTTGTGGCCTGATAGTACGTCATTTATAATACGAAGTTGTAAATAGGCAGAATTTTTAGCAATAGTGTTTCTGAACTTACATTTCACGTTTTCTGAAATTAGTTAATTGTTATTTTGGATAACGGTTTGTGTTATTTTATTCACTATATTAAGGGCTTCTGAGAGTTGTAGTTTAGACGATTCTAATAGGATGATGCTTTTAGGCACGATTTTAAAATCAGAATCAATGAACAGAATATCTTCCAATAGCTGTTCAGAAGGCAATGATTTTACAGCTGCAACAGTGGAACTGTCTGTGCTGTCCAATGCATCAATTACCTCCATTATTTTGCCGTAATATTCTGCATAATAATTAACAGCATCCAACCACGTTTTCCAACGGGCCAAGACTGGCTGCGGAGGTAAGGGTATTCCAGGAGAAAATATTATTTGGAACAGCAACACTCTCATTGTGGCATGTTTGATTGAATTTTTGTCTCCACTGAACAAATGTTAAGCTTTGACTGTTTCAACCACAGTAATGCAAAAACAAGTGCTTACATAGGTATACATTAGCTGTAGCTGCTCTATCTATTTGGACCGGTCACAACTCTTAACATGAACTACTTATACTACGAGACCGGGCGGTCGCTCACCTCTTCTATACTACCGTACATCGGCAACCTCATTGCATGCTGCTTGTGGCAATTCAACAAAGTCTACTCATTACCCAATTTTGACTTACACCACTTCTGCTCTGAACGGCTCATTTATTATATGAGCCGTTCAGAGCAAAAGTGGTGTAAGTCAAGATTAGGTAATGAGGTTTAAAGTAGAAATTTTTATAAAATACAGCGCAAAGTAGCAGTTAATATGTCCTTCGTGCTATCCACTGACTACTAATAGTTTAAATAAATTGAATATTAATTGCTACTTTGCGCTGTATTTTACAGAATGTTTACTTTAACCCTCATTACCCATTTCTGACTTACACCACTTCTGCTCTGAACGGCTCATATTATGGTCTTTGTGAAAAGCATTTTAATTGTTACAAATTACAGTGAAGTGAATCGGTATTTTGTCACAGAAGATCCATGTTTAAATTCTGCAGCGCCAAATATGGATTTTCATAAAGTTAACATATAAAAACATTCAGTCTCTTATTCATTATACATTTAATGCCCTTTACAACAATTTAGTTCTTGTAATACCATGTTTATAAGGTTAATCTGTTCATAGTTTGTTTTATTAAGCTATAAGTAATGCCAAAGCCATACGTAAACGAAATCATTGAGTATGCATCTAAATAGGGAGGTAATCCTTCACTTTCTGTATTGAAAACAATATATACTAGCCTACGTATATTTTAACGTGAAACGTGCATGGTGTTCTAGAAATCTGATCACATTTTCTGTTATTATGGTGACGTCATGCAAGCAATATTAAACTTCATTTTAATTTAATAAACTATTATTATACTTACACAAATGGAGGTGGTTAATAAATGAAGGGATTATAAAGACAGAAACGGTTAATTTGATATAGTATAATATTCTGAAGTGCTCGAATGTGATATTAATTTCCAAATGGATAAATTCTCTGCAAATGTCATATTATTTTTCCATTACAACTTCAAACAACTCATTGACGTCATTCATTCATTAATAGTGTTCTGTCCAAAGGCAGATCTTTTACTGCAAACCCAGCATTCTCCAGTCTTTCCTATTTTCTGCCTTCCTCTTTGTCTCCGCATATGACGTCATATTGAAGTGTAAATCGTTTCGACTATCAATTGCATTGTTCTTTAGCCTGTTATTCCAATTAAATTAAATTATGGTTTATTTAACGACGTTCGCAACTGCCGAGGTTATATCAGCGTCGCCGGTGTGCTGGAATTCTGTCCCGCAGGAGTTCTTTTACATGCCGTTATACCCCTGCCTCATTTAAACACCCTTAAATGCCATTGACCTTGGCCGGAATCGAACCCGCAACCTCGGACACAGAAGACCAGCACTCTACCGACTACACCACCCAGGGCGACGTCTGTTATTTAAAGACGCTACTAGGTTATTTAGCGTCGATGGAATTGGTGATAGCAGAATGTTATTTGGCGAGATAAGATCCAGGATTCGTCATGTGATTGCCTGACATTCGACTTACAATTAAGGAAAATCTTTGAAAACTCTCCAACCAAGTAATCAACAGGGGGTATTGAATCCATGTCCGAGCTCAGTTTCGGATCAGCAGGCAAACGCGCTACCGTCTAGGCTACGCCAGTGATTCAATTACATTATGCTGTTGAGAATATACCTCATGGAATGAGGAAGCAATTATGAAGTAATTAATGAAAAGATTCTTACTTACAAATGGCTTTTAAAGAACCCAGAGGTTCTTTGTCGAACTCACATAAGTCCGCCATCGGTCCTTACCCTAAGCTAGATTAATCCAGTCACTAGCATCATATCCCATCTCTCTCAAATTCATTTTAATATTATCCTCCCATCTACGTTTCGGCCTCCTCAAAGTGTCTTTTTCCCTCAAGTCTTCTAACTAACACTTCATATGCATTTCTGGATTCACTTACACGTGCCACACGCTCTGCCCATCCTAAACGATTGGATTTAATGTTCCTAATTATGTCAGATGAAGAAAACAATGCGTGCAGTTGTGCGTTGTGTAACTTTCTCCATTCTCTTATAAGAAGACCCCTCCCTTGTTGAATTTAAATGCTGGGGGTATGAAGACAGAAATGAAAATAAATATAAAAATTGTATTTCAAAGCTCAAACATTCTTACAATCCCAACCACACAATAACAATCACGAACTGCATAAAAGTTTCACGCAATTATAAGATTTGATAAATCCCCTGTCACTTCTATATACTAATATTCCAAAAAGCAAAATCTAAATTCCTTAATTAATTGTATGATTTAGGTAGATGTATATAATTAATTTGGCACAAATTAACATAAAATTGGTATTTGTAAACTGTCATGATTTCTATTGGTATTTGATATTAATAATATCGACATTTAAAAGTGATAACCCTACATTCACGACCATAAAATATTGGATTGTGGAATTTAACAGAGGAAAAGCGGAGGTCAAATATGAACGCTGTGTTGGAAGACCTGTTTCTGTGATCATTGCAGAAAATATCGATGTCGTTCATGATATGATTTTGAAGAATCGACGAATTGGGTTCAAACATATATCAGAGACTATGACAATTTCCTATGAACTTGTCTTTCACACTGTACATTATGATTTAAGTACGAAAAAATTATCCGCTAAATGGATCCCTAAATGCTTGAACTTTGATAATAGCGAGTTTCCAAGTCACTTTGCCGCCGTTTTGAAGAGGATTCTTCTAACTTCTTGGGTAGTATTGTAACTATGGAGGAAATATGAATCAATTATTACAAAAAAAATAATAATAAAGGAATGCAAATATTCTGTTCTCTCATTCCAAAGAAATTTAGCGTTCAAAAATCGGAAGGAAAAATTTGTCGCACCAGTTTGGTGGGGCAAAGAATGAACAATAATTACGAAAAGCTGTTTATAACAAGGCAAAACTGTGACGGTAGTATATTATTCTTAATTCCTAGTTAATAAACTAAACATCGCGACAAAATTTCAAGAAACGTCGTGGTAAAATGCGCTTAGTATGGCAAGAAAATGCACCCTCTCACAAGTCCCTGATTCCATTGCATACAATTTAAGAATTTGATTTTGAATTTACTGACCATCCTTCATATTAGCCAGATTTATGCCCCCTCAGACAATCACCTCTTCCCAAAACTACAAAAAAAAAAAAAAAATAGCAGTGGAACAAATGGTTCTAGTATATATTGTCGTAAATATGTTTTAGCACTCAGTCAATCTAAGGAAATAAATTTCTCAAAAGAGTGCGAAACACCCTCGTCACCCGCTAAACGTCTAACGCTATGTTCACGTAAGTAATGATGTATTTGGTGACGTATGTTCACGTTCGTAAAACTTCGGAAATAACTGTAAGCGATCGGTGAACGTATTCCTTTAACGTAAGGCTCCATTATACGAATTACTCGCTCCGTTAAACATTTATCATGTCGCAGTTCGTTTGATAATAAATCGCATTGTAATTTTTTGATAGCTCAATTTCTTAGGAACGCATAAAAAAATTCGAAATGAGAATCTTTTTTGAAAAATGAGAGAAAAAAAAAGCCAACTTCGATGTCATATGTTGAGAATAGACAATAGACAAAAGTTAGTAAGCGGCAAACTTATTTATTTTTCACTTTAGATTGGGTGTCAATGAGAGAGGGATGTTGAGAAGGAATAGAAATTACTTTTAAAAGTGGTTGCTACTCAAAATCTTTACTGGTTTCTGAGTTACGGCGAGTTAAACAAAGGAGCGTTTTCGCTTGGCGGAGTACTCAAGACTCAACCTTTTGTCTGTTGGAATCTCAAAGAAAAATAAATTCTTTTCTGAGTCTTCTTGTATTTCGGCCTGAATAATTTATCCATCTTGAGCTGTTCTAAGTAGACTAACATCATCCACAGTGGTATATCTCAAACGAGATGCCATGTTTTAACACCGAAATAGGCCTACGGCAGACTTCGTTCACTTCCACGTTATCCGTCGAGAGCGATAGTGATAGTAGGTCCGCTACTGAAATTTAATAACGTAGGGTGAATGGCTCTGATTGGCTCTTTTAATCAATCACGTCAACTTAGTGTTATCCGCGCTAGTAGAATGCGAAAACTTTCTATTATCTCACAGTTGTATATTGACGTAAATACGTTTTAGTACTCGATAAATTTAAGGAAATATTTATCAGGACAACCACAATAATATCTCTTCATAGGATGATGCAACACTCAAGCTATTATTACAGCATGTAACCCAATTACTTATTTGAAAACATCATGATTTCTCGCGTATTTTGTACACTGCATATTATCTAGATCTATCTCAAACATTTTAATGGCACGCGTTTAAACGCAATTCGACATGCAATTTTGTTCATGTTGTAATATTGCAACGGCAATAAATGTTTAAGCGTTATAAAAGTTTACATATAAATTTTATAGCTTTCAAAGGCCTTATCTTGTTATCATTTTGCATGTAGGTTTTATTGCTCTTTTTTTTTTTTTACAGTTTTTAACTTATCGCGAGTTGTTCAACTGTTTAGCAAATCGTTTTCTGTAAGTTCCTTTACATGTAGAATGTATCTATTACTGAGAAATTGACAGTTGAAGTTCGTGCAGGGTTAGAACGTACATGTAACATAAAAATAGAAGATTACGGTCAGGTTATCAAATGGTATTATTCAGAATGATTCACACAAACACTGATATTAACATTATCGTTAGACGTTAACACGAAAGTCTGCAAATTTAAAACTTTCATGTTTATGCTTACGTGATTTGGAAACAATATACAATCGTAGAGGACCGAAGTAAACAACAGAATATTACCACAGTCTAGTATATACAGTCACGAAGCTCATTACTTAGTAAATATGCATCCATAGATAGTTGCTAACCACTAGCATCGCTACTATCGCCTCATCACAGACAATGCGAAATCGTACATGCACAGTCTATTGTTTCTGGTACCCTCACAACTCAAGCTTCGTGACTGTATTTAATAGACTGTGATATTACCGTGGCTAAGGAGAAAGGCTAGCTACGGGGCGATGCATATTTTTAGTCATAACATGGCCGACATTGAACAAATTTATATATAAATGCACGTTTAACATGAGTTTAATATAGCAATTCCTTTATTTTTCATAGCTTTGAACATATATTTATATTAGGCGATTGTCAAGATGGCACCATGACGTGACTCCGATTCGCGCCGTAGACTTCTTTCTCGTTAGCCACAAATATTATGAAATGACGTCGTTGTTATGTTTCCATAGTGGCCTATCTTTGCGGTTATGTTTATGTTCCCATCGTGAATGATGACATGACTTTTTTGATATTATGGTAACGTTTAGGCCTATATTCTTAAGTTAACGCTTACTTTGTGCTTAATTTTCATTGTGAATGGGCCTTTACACCTTTTCTCGAATGAAACTTCACCATAGACGTACGAGTATTTGTGAAAAAAATGACCGAAAGAAAAGAATTTTTATTGAAGGCATAATAATACTATGGAAGAGAGGCTTGCAGACCAAGACAAGCAATATTTCTTAATAAACTTAGAATTATCTTATTGTTGTGCTAAGTGTATTGAGTTAAAGGATGACTACTATAATGAAATAAACAACATTCATACTATTCTTGAGTCGATGTTTCTGCGTTTTTTTTTTTTTTTTTTTTTGTAAATTCATGAGAAAAATTATGGTTTTGCCACTACAAACGCCAATTAACTTTATTCACTATTACAGCTCATGCATTTTGTCAAGACACTCGCGATGTGCAGTACGGGAACAACGTTTCTGTTGAGGGGGTAGGAGTAGAAGGGAAGGTCGGACGTGTGTCTACCGAGTTCAAGACAAAGGCTAACCAATTCCCCTATAATTCGTAAGTAGACTCATCCGATCTCGTGCGCAGCTCTGTAGGAAGAGTGGGGGAGTATCTGGACATAATGCATGAGCTGTACTATGTAGCAATGTGATACAGTTTGTTCCAGTGCACTGATAAGATTCAGAACTGCAAATGAATTGAGTATGGATCCTACAATTTGTCGTCACTGTTCACGCTTATTAGAAAACTGAAGAGACCGGTTACGTGGCAGATGAAACACGTTGTGGTAGATCAAAGTCCGTAGAAAACGATTTTAATATTAATACTCCGATGGGTTTACAAGAAGTCCAGAAAATTACACACAAATCAGTATATGGAACATGCCGTGTGAATCAAGTTGGAGGCGTCAGCAGATGAACTGCTTAACAAACTGTGAATGAAATTTATTTTTATATACATGTTCTTAATAAAGTTAGATAATTTTACAATCTTTCGTGATTTTTAATAGAATTATACATCTATTTTTAAAGTAATCAATGAATAATTGGCAGTCTTCATTGTCAACAACTTTCTTTAGTGAGGGCATTCAAAATATTGTGCTACCGAGCTACAAATGTCTCAGTTTTCATGGTGACTACATAAAAATAAACAAACGTTGAAAGTAAACCTAGGTTTACTGTAACATTTATTTCACTTTTTGTTTTTGTTTCATTTTAACTTCTGAACGACCCTCGTATTGTCTTAATCAAGCATCAAAGATTGCTGGTGTATCGCGGCTTTTGGAGATATACACCTGTGCAAGAGTCAGTTTACAGGGATCAAGTAAACAGACAATTATGTAAAAGTAAATAAATAAATAAATAAATAAAATAATGAATAAAAGAATAAATAAACAGGCCTAAATAAATAAATAAATAAATAAATAAATAAATAAATAAATAAATAAATAAATAAATAAATAAATAAATAAATAAATAAATAAATCGAAGTAAAATTTCGATGCCAAACACGGTACCGAAAGATTTCAGAGTTTAGAATCAACTTAGAAGAACAATTTTAAAGAAATAAATATCAAAAGTCCTTCAATAACTGTCTATTCAAAATACAAAATATTATATAGGTTACATGAACGTATCTTTGACTAGCGTAACCTATATAATATTTTGTATTTTGAATAGACAGTTATTGAAGGACTTTTGATATTTATTTCTTTAAATTTGTTAACTTGTCGGACCAACATGCCTTTCAAATTTTAGAAGAACAAACTAAAGCCAGTATCATTAAGACCAATTTAGCAACTAACATAGAAATTGGAAAAAACAGTGAAACTATTGCAAACATTCTGCTGAAATACTCAGGAAAGTTTGTGTTCATACGAAAAGAAAACTAAAACACAAATATAAATCTTTTGTGCGCTGGTAAAAAGGGCGTAAGCCAGAAATTTATGATCAATTATTGGAATACAAAAATGTGCTTCTTCAGATGGTATAAAGGGCATATGTCTATTCTCTTCTATAGTGATGCAGAACGTCAGATTTCCAGCCCATCATACTGATATTGGTCCTCATTTCAAACTTCGCTTTTACTCTACTGAAAACTTGCAATTTATTACTTAAGCTCTTTTTACCACGCACCACAGAAATACGGTTATTGACCAGCAACATACCACTGAAATTGTGTGTTGGTGTTCAAGAGATGGATACCAGTAGACTAGTACAAATGTACTAAATTGAGTTTTAAAGGAAACTATGGAAAAACAGTTTCAAGACAATGGTAGAGAGATACATTAAGGACGGCCAAAGTCTGGGTAGAGTGAACTGGAAGAAGGGGATCTGGAAATGATTACATACTAACTTACTTATGGCTTTTAAGGAACCCGGAGGTTCATTGCCGCCCTCACATAAGCCCGTCACCGGTCCCTATCCTGAGCAAGATTAATCCAATCTCTACAATCATATCCAACCTCCTTCAAATCAATTTTAATATTATCCTCCGATCCACATCTCGGTCTCCCAAGTAACACTTTATATACAATGCTAACATACTTTTTTTTAAATAATGGCGGGTACTTAATGTTCGTCATTCACCCAATAACAGACGTTATAAAATCTAACAAAAGCGAATATCTATACTAATAATAAATCTGTAGCCGAAATTTTTCTGTTGATTTTCGATTTTCCAAAAATAATTGGTCCTAACATATATAATTAACCACCCCGAAAACGAAAATAGCTTTTTTGAAATTTTTGTTTGTATGTCTGTCTGTATGTTTGTTACCTTTTCACGCGATAATGGCTGAACGGATTTCGATGAAAATTGAAATATAAATTAAGTTCGTTGTAACTTAGATTTTAGACTATATGGCATTCAAAATAAATTATTTAAAAGGGGGGTTATAAGGGGGCCTGAATTAAATAAATCGAAATATCTCGCTTATTATTGATTTTTGTGAAAAATGTTACATAACAAAAGTTTCTTTAAAAATAATTTGCGATAAGTTTTATTTCTTGAAAAATTTTGATAGGACTGATATTTAATGAGATAAATGAGTTTTAAAATTAAAATAACTGCCATCTTAGGCCGTGTAATGAATTAAAAAACAAATGACTTCGTCTATAAGGGACCTTGGACAGCAACAATCGAAAGCTATGAAAGATAGCCTACAGAGAATGTTTCTGTGTTTGTATGAAGTAATATCGGAAGATAAATTAACCGATTTGTACAATTAATTATTATTTCACCACTGGAAAGTGTAGTTTCTCTAGATGGACATAATGCTATAATGTTATTACAGTAACTTCTGATATAATATAATATAATATAATATAATATAATATAATATAATATAATATAATATAATATAATATAATATAATATAATATAATATAATATAATATAATATAATACAATACAATATAATATAATATAATATAATATAATATAATATAATATAATATAATTAATATAATATAATATAATATAATATAATATAATATAATATAATATAATATAATATAATATAATATAATACAATATAATATAATATAATATAATATAATATAATATAATATAATATAATATAATATAATATAATATAATTTAAGTTATTTGAAGGGTTCAGTACCATAGTGGGCCAAGCGCCATTTACTGAATACGTAGAAAACAAGGGTTAAAATTAAGTTATTACCATAATTCAATGGAAACCTATAACAAGTAAAATAAAATATACACATTAAACTTAAATGATGTCAAGCTTCATAAACTATGGTTGCATGTAATAACAATTAAGAAACATGTTAAAGGAATTGTTATTGCACCAAATGAGTGTCTCTGGACCAAAATGATCGCATTTTAATTATTTGGATGCAATTTAAATTAAGTAACATATTAAACGATTTATCCTTGTATCAAACACAAATTTTCCCTGGATCAAACGTTCTATTTTAATTATGTAATTACTTATATTTATTTCTAACAGGTGCAGCGGAGCGCACGGGTACGGCTAGTAATGAAATATATTTCAAATTCATTAATCACTTTTTCTCAACGTACAGTTTTCATAGCCAAGTTTAAAATAACTCTTTTCGAATCATATTGCATTGCAATTGTTTTTTTTTGTTGCTGACTGGTTGTATAAGGAATAAAATTTTATAAGGCCACTGATGCATATACATTAGCGGGTTATTGACATTAATCACAATAAAACAAAATTGTTTTATTGAAAATGTTTTTGATATAGTTGTTATGGACACTCCTATATTAATCTTGACTCATAAATCTGAAAGTGTTGTAAAGTGTGACTAATTAGTACAGAGAAAAGTTGTGGAATCTTATAACTCGTTATTAATCGACTGTAACCGAGTGATGAACATCTTGTGAGATCTTGATTGTTAGGTGAATGTGCACTATAAAGACGTAATTACCAGATCCAGTTACTAAACAGATCGGTTTCTAAATTTTCAAGCAGATTGTAGTATCATGTTTTATTGTCTTCAATAATTTGTTATCGAACCTCACATTAAATATTATATGAATGCTGACTAACTTATATCAATTCGTCCACTCACTCACTCACTCACTCACTCACTCACTCACTCACTCACTCACTCATTGTTACATCAATTAACTTTCCTGTCAATTTACATTAATTAATTCGTTTACTTATGTATTCCATGCGTTTATTTATTAGGAAATGGTTTAGTTCGTACATCAGTTTAACATTATTGCAAGCTGCACATGACCGTGGGTTCGATCTCCGCGTCGCCCAATTGTCTTGTTAGATATTCCCGGGGTTTTTATCAACTGTAAAGCGAATGCCAGGTAACTGTGTGACGAATTCTCGAAATCATATCGACAAAAGTCATTTCGCTATCACCAATTTCATCGAAAATAAATAATCAAAAATTTAATTCATCAACATCGTTAAATAATCAAATAAAATATTATTGCATCAACATTTTGGCTACATTATCCCTTCAACATATCCTCTCACATATACCGATACTTCATTTTGTTTATTAAACTATTCATTCATTGTTTTAGTCATCATTTTATTCTTTCAAACGTACATAAATACATACATGTATACATACATACATACGTACATACATTCATACAATACATACATACATACATACATACATACATACATACATACATACATAAATAAGTACATTATTTCCATTAATTATTTAATTGCCTTCTTCATCAATTCATTATTCTGTTCATAAATTTAATAACTGTCAATTTAATGGACTCATTAATTACTTTTATCCATTTATTTTTTCGCCATTATATTATATTTCTTTTAATGAGTTCGCTGTATATTAATGAATAAATTTATTACAGCATTCATTTATTCTGTAGGTCACCTAACAAGTAAGTCGGTCACCTAACAAGTCAGTCAGTTTACCTAATAAGTCAGTCGGTCACCTAATAAATAATTCAGTCACCTAATAAGTCAGTAAGTCACTTAACAAGAAAGTCAGTAAGTCAACTAACAAGACATTCGATCAGACATTTAAGAAACAAGTGAATAGGTCACCTAATAATCAAGTCAGTCAGTCTTCTAACAAGTCAGTCAGACACCCAACAAGTAAGTCTGCAATCATCGAAATATGTCAGTAAGTCATCTAAAATATTAGTCAGTTGCCAAACAACTAAATCAGTCAGTCACCTAATAAGTCAGTAAGTCATCTAGCTAGTCACTCAGTCAGAAATCTAACAAGCAATTAAGACTGTCACTCAGTCACTAAGTGACTTACTTAGTCACTCAGTTCCTTATTGAGTGAGTCACTTGGCCACTCATTCGGTCACATATTCAATTAGTCACTTTTTAGTCAGTCAAGCAGTTACCTATTCAGTCAGCCTCAATCACTTATTTAGTCATTCAATCTGTTACTCAATTTTTATTGTCACTCATTTCTTCTTCATTCACTTAGTCTCAGTGAGCCACTCAGTCATTTATTCGGGTAACCACTCAAACCATCATTTAGTATGTCAGTCACTTATTCAGTCAGTTAATCTGTAACTTATACACTCAGTCACTCAGCCAATTATTCGTCAACCACTCAGTCCATCACTCACTCAGTGAGTCAGACAGTCACTTAGCCAATTATTTCGTCACCAAGTTCATCATTCACTCAGTGAGTCAGTCACTTATTCAGTCAAGTACTCGGTCTATCACTCACTCAGTAGTCAGTCAGTCAGTCAGTCAGTCAGTCAGTCAGTCAGTCAGTCAGTCAGTCAGCCAGTCAGCCAGTCAGTGAGCAAGTTATTCAGTAACTTATTCTCACTTATTCCGTCACTCAGTCCATCACTCACTCAGTGAGTGAGTGAATGAGTCAGTCAGTCACTTATTCAGTCAACAGTTCAGTCTATTATTCACTCAGTGATTCAGCCAGTCACTTATTCAGTTAGTTACTCTGTAACTTATTCAGTCAGTCACTCAGCCACTTTACTCAGTCAGCCACTCAGTTCATCTCTTACTCAGTGAGTCAGTTAGTCACTTGTTCAGTTAGTTACACAGTAATTTATTCAGTCAGTTACTTAGCCACTTATTCAGTCACTCAGTCCATCACTCAGTGAATCAGTCAATCACTTATTCAGTCAGTCACTCAGTCCAACACTCACTCAGTCCATCACTCACTCAGTGAGTCAGTTACTTATTCCGTCAGTTACTCAGTCCATCACTCACTCAGTGAGCCAGTTATTTATTATATCAGTTACTCAGTCCATCACTCACTCAGTGAGTCATTTATTCAGACAGACATTCAATTACTTACTCAGTCACTTATTCAGTCACTCAATCAATGATTCAGTAAGACAGTTACTCAGTCACTTATTCTTTCACGCAGTCTATCACTCACTCAGTGAGTGAATTAGTCACTTATTTAACCAGTCACTCAGTTCATCTCTCACTCAGTAAGTAATTAAGTTATTTATACACTTATTCAGTCAGTCACTCAGCCCGTCAATCACTCAGCGGGTGAGTCACATATTCAGAGGTATTTCAGTGACCTATTCAGTCAATTACTTAAAATCAGTCAGTTACTCAATCACTTATTCAATCTATCACTCAGACCATCTTCCAGTCAGTGAGTCAGTTAGTCACTTATTCATTCAGTTGCTCAGTCATTCGGATAATTAATCATGCAGCCACACACTAACTGCGAGTACAAGTTTAGACAAAAAAACTTGCTTCGATTTCTCTAAAATTTTACATTGGTTTCTCACTTTGTTCGGTACTTGAATATTTTCTAGATACTGTATCTTCTCATTATACAGGCCTATCAGGCTCTCTTTTTAACTGAATAATCGTATTTTTGTCAAATAATGCAAGCTTTTCAAAATTCATTTGAACTTACTTCGATTTTCCTATAATTTGCTTTCCAAGTCAAAGTTTTATCCTCGAAAGGAAGGAATGATAACGCTATTATCTGTCACAGTTATGTTGATACACGTTATATCGTATTTATTGTGGGTTATCAAAACCAACAGCTGTACTTTATGTGACGGCCTATGCATAATTATGTAGGTTGTAATGTAAAATTAGGTATTTTATTTATGTTTTATTATTATTGTGTTAAATTATATTGTGTATTCTTATTGTATTGTGTATTGTATAATTGTATTGTGTATTGCTTATCATTTTTTTGTATTGTTTATATTGTGTATACCACTGCCACCGGGTGCTTGCCCACTTGCAGTATAAATAAATACATTACTGTACCTGTTCTGTGGAATGTTTGTTATAGAAATTCCATGCAGTTGACGTCGCTGGATTATGACAGGGGTGGTAGTGACAAGAAAAACAGAAGTTCCATAAAAAGTGGTGTGGTTGCAGGAAATTGGCGTTTCTAAAAAAACCTGCCTCAGCACAGTTTTGTTTGTCATAATATTGAATTTTAAATTTCCGAGATTTATATTAGAGCCTTACGCACAGAACTCGACATTCTACCAGTTGGACTATTTTAAAATTATAAGATAGAGTATAAATGCAAGTAAATAAGTAAAGAAACGAGCGAACGAACAAACAGGAGGAATGAAAGGCGAATAGACAGACAGACAAACAGACAGACAGACAGACAGACAGACAGATAGACAGATAGATAGATAGATAGATAGATAGATAGATAGATAGATAGATAGATAGATAGATAGATAGATAGATAGATAGATAGATAGATAGATAGATAGATAGATAGATAGATAGATAGATAGATAGATAGATAGATAGATGGTACCGTTTCTAGCTAGTAATTTAATGGGCCTGAGTTGGATTCCCGATTTTTGAGAAAAAAGTTTATAATTACTTACGTTTTCCTTGATGAAATTGGGAGTACGTGTATGTTCTTTATCATGTGTTTGTTCTGTATGATCTGTTACGGCAGCCTTGCAGCATGTTGACATGTTAGAGTACATACAGCTATATGTACAGGGATATCATTTTATTTTTGCTTCAATTTTTATTGTACCTGAGTTTTTGAATGTAGGCCTACTTCACTCCCATCCCGTCTACTAGTAAACTTCCAACCGTTCTCGACACAGAACCAAGCGTATACAGTCAAAGTTGCCTTACGGTCATAGTAAACACAAACAGTACGGAGTTAGTGAGTATAGTACGTTCCAGAAATTTGTTTGCGTTTTCCAGCGACGAAAGAGCTTTCAATATTGAATCATATTCTCGCACAGGTACTGTCGTCGGTTTGCCTATGTCGCATCCCGGTTTCCTCCACCCGCTTCTGCTCACCCCCTCTGTAAAGGTTAGTGGCTGGGCTGTCTTAGCTCTTTTCCGAAAACATTAATTTCTGTTAGAAATTGGACGTCTACGTAATATTATACAACTGTTTAAAATAATTTAAATAAAAGGACCTCGTTAATTAATTGTCACGTGATTTCTCTTCTTTCTACCACCCTGTAATAAAACCACTTGGACGGACAGTAGATAGGATGTCTGAGTAATTTTATCTTTTCTGATCGGGCAGAAGTGAAGATTGAATTTACAGTACGTAAGGTACTCTTTTATAGAGTAGGTACAGAATTATTTTAACATAAGTTACTAATACGAAGGACGAAACTGCTAATCGCAATTACGTACAATAGTCTATAGTGCGATAATATGCAAAAAAGGAACTGAAGCCTGTATCGAAATGAACGGCCACCATTTTCAAAATTATGTTTAAATATCCATATTGTCATTATTTTTCAATTTAACTTCATTCTCTATATAGACAGTGTAATGTACATTGCATAATGAATACGTCCGAATTGATAGCTTAGTTCGTGAGTGAAAACACTTATTGTTAATACAGTACTGTATTTTGATTAAAGAAAAATCTAATGAAAATTATCAAACTCAAAATCGCGATATTTTCTACTTTACGTAAATGGATGAACTACTTTTCTTCTCTCCTGTACCTAGTAAAGTGATTTGTTTGTATTTTACGCCAGTATCATCGAACTGCAGTCGTGGAAGCGGGTAGCAGTGTTTCCGGTTCTCAACCGTTAATTCAAAGGTGAAGCCAGGTTAATATTTGAAACGTTAGTAAAAATAAAATGATGACCCTGTATAAGTCTGACCTAATTCATACAGATTCATCACAAGACTGGAAAGAGTCAATGAATCTAATTGTACAAGGCAGATGATGATAGTAATGGTGATTTAATAACAACTAATGGAATCGGGTTAAGGAAAGTGCTAAAGGGAAGCGGGCTGCGTGTTCTTAACTTACCTTTCCCATAATGGAGGAATGTACGCGAATATTGTCTTTATCCTCGCTTGGAATTATGGAAAACGTTTAGCATTGGAATCACGTGTCTGTAACTCCGCTAATGCAAACACGAAGGAGTCTGTGTTTATAAATGGTCGGTAATAATTCCTGAAACGTTCGCTGTGGCTCGTGGGAACGCAGGACTCTCTGCTCCACGAAAACTGTGGGCGTGAGTGTAATTGAGGCTTTAATTATCTCTCGTAAAACGTGCGCAGTGCTGTCTGTCTGTCTGTCTGTCTGTCGCAATGAATGGAGGATGTTCCCGCGCCAAGTTCACAATCTGAAGCTTATCGCTTTTCATCTACATAATAATAATAAAGGTTATTGGTCCCGTTCCGTCGTGTGGGTTATTGTCCTCGACAGGGTGATGGCTGTCATGCCACAGGGTGTACAAAAGTACCAAACGAAAAATACATTCATTTAATTGCTGTTACTAATTTTCCAAAATAATTACTTAAAAGTTCTGCTTCGGTGTCATTATTATAAAGGCCAAATATTTGCTTAGCTTAGGTGCAGTTTTTGATTAGGTGGAGATGGATTTTAAATATATATATATATATATATATATATATATATATATATATAATTTGGATTATTTTTTTTAAAATTTGAATATGAAAATGAATTTAGTTGTAACTCCCAAAAGATTGCTGATGATCAGCTCCCAGAAACACATCGACAAAACCTGTCTAAAGAATTACATTAAGTAAAACCAGTTTACAGTAGGCCTACATCATCCAGTGATTTTTTAATATGTAATGTTCTATTTTTTTGTTTTCAAAATTCCACGCATCCGAATGAAATTTACAGTTGATAAAGAAGGTCTTAGGCAGATTTTTTAAAGGTATTATTGTTTCCCTTTCTATAATTAAATCATTTTCCATTATTATTATTATTATTATTATTATTATTATATCATCATCATCATCATTATCAAGTCTCTACGAGACAATTTTCGACCTCGTTAGCCAACAATGTAGGCCTACAGGGTGGGCCAAAAAACGGGAGATATTTAGGCCTAAATAGTGAAATGAAACTTCAGATGTTTGTTGTTTGTTGCTGTTGTTTAGTCAACTGTGCGAAGACAGGTCTGAACCTCTCAAGTGATACCAACAAGGTACCACTTATGAGGCAACTAGGCCAAGAGATAATGGGGTAGGATGGTCAGTTCCTTTCCCCCTCCATTGTATACTGTACATCGCCGATTATAGCTACATATTACACTAGTCAGACTTCAGATGTATAACAAAAATCATTATACAAATTAATTATCAATATTTATATTTTACACAATATATACAAATAATTCGTTTATCAAAACCTATCCCGTTTCAGTGAACGAAATCATAAATTCTGAGGTTATGAAATGCAAATCTTTTACGAACATCACATAAAATTTGTTTACACTAAGAGAATGTTCTTTCTACGTCATATGACGTTACAGGGGCATATTTATAATACATTGCATCATTATTATTTAATAACCCCATGCGTACCTGTTTGCAATTCGACCTTGCTTACGGATCCACTTGACATAATAGATGTAACTACCAGAAGAAACTACTCGATCCGCTGTACGCTTGGGAACGAAAATGCGCTGTCTGATCATCACATATATATCGAGCACATTCGATCAAAGCGTGCCTCAGGGTACGCACTCCTTCCGAGTCCAGCCTCCGTAAAGCGAAACCAAACGTAAAAGTCTACTGACTTTCTGTATTAAGTATTAACGCGTTTTAGTATTATTGATCAACATCAGTCTGCTTCTTGAAACACGATAAGCTGTTGTTATTTCATTCCAGATACTTGTACTCTCCAAGTACACACTTTGACATGAAAAATGGTCGCTTTCCTGTAGCGTAAATTTGTCTAAGTGCCGTTCGGGTTAACTCGAGATTCACAAGGGTTAATATTAAACATCGAGGTCCTATGAAGAAGACAAGTTGTAGAGGCGACATATCTGTATGTCACGAAACGACTTATTCCCTACGAAGCCTTTTTGACTTAGCGGTAATGCTCTTTCTTCTCGTTACAAAGATCGTTCTTCGAAATCTGTCTATGTAAAACGCACGCGTGTAAACACAGGGCACACGATGATTCCCGAGCTATTCCGAGGTGGGATTTAGTCTCTGAACAGCGTCCAATTTCCGAGTCAAAGAGTGTACAAACACTTGTTACACAACATAATCAGTCTTAGTTTAATCGATAATCTCTTCTAGTTAAAAATGGAGCGATTTCGATTATAAGCAGTGGAATGAGAAGACATGAGAGTATTATTTCAGTTTCATCCTCCCGTATTATTTCATGACTATGCTTTTATCACAATCTGTAAATAATCATTTGTAATTTTAGTCTCTGAACAGCGTCCAATTTCCGAGTCAAAGAGTGTACAAACACTTGTTACACAATATAATCAGTCTTAGTTTAATCGATAATCTCTTCTAGTTAAAAATGGAGCGATTTCAATCATAAGCAGTGGAATGAGAAGACATGAGAGTATTATTTCAGTTTCATCCTCCCGTATTATTTCATGACTATGCTTTTATTACAATCTGTAAATAATCATTTGTAATTTAGAAGCATCGTTTAATAAGAAATTGCCGATTATCTCAAACAATTTGTAACTGGCGCATTAATAAACATTTAAAATGCAAGTTTCTTTCTAGAGTATCTGGGAAAAGCACGAGATATTATGATCAATGTGCGAGAATGGCTAGACTAGAAGAAAGTATGATATTTTCCTCTCAGAAAAATCACGATACGTCCGTAATTACAGTCTTTATGAAGGTTAAAGTTTTAGGGGCATATTCATAGACATTCTTAGCGCGGGCTTCCGGTGGATGATCAGCGAACTAACGTTTTTAGTATTCATAAACCAGCGTTAGCGATATGATATGAATCCTGTACAATTAATCAGTCGATAGCCGGGACTAGTTTAGCACGCTCGTAGCGCGGGCAAGCGAAATGTCTATGCATAGCACCTTTAAAGACCAGTTTCGAGTAATTAAGCTATTTCTACATCAGTAACTTTAGCTTATCGTGTTTCTGACACTACTGTTTTAAATTTAATTTTTTGGCAAGGAAAAGCACGTGAGAGAATTGTAAGCTGCATATTCCTCCGAAAGTTCAAATGCATCGTTAGCTCTCTTAAGTTAATATGAATCTTTAAAATATAACTGTACTCAAGTTCTATATATGTTCTATATGTAGCCTATATATTTTATCACGAGCTCATTTACGATCCTTAATTTTGAGGCATTTTGAATTGTTATAGCTTTAAAATAAAAAATAAAATTGAGAGAGTAATTATATGAAAAATTCGTAAACAGTGTTGTGATATAAACTAGTCGGAAGAAGAAGGTGGAGGATCAAAAGGAAGATAGCTAGACCAACTTTTTTATATTAATGAGGAACTTCTTTAAATGTAAAATTTTAAACCCGATTCTAAATATGCTGTTAATTAATATTGGACTGAAAATGTTATCTACGTCTTAATGAAGTTTTAAATATAATTATGAAATGACAGTTTTTAAAATGTTCATCCAAAGTTATAATTCACAGTCACTGCGGGCTTAATAACTACTAAAGAGATGTTTCTTGACACAAACCTAAAGTACGTAATAAAATAAAACGTATATGCAGTATTCACAGTGTTGGTCATATAAGTAGGTAATAAAAATAGTAACAATTGAAAGTTTCATAAATCGCTTTCAACGGATTCGAGGCAAAAATTAAATTTCTTGGACATGTTGGCAGCTACCGTCATATAGAACATGAGCATGCGAACTCTACGAGTAGTAATAAATAAAGTACATTTGGCAGGTAAAACAAAAAGTAGAAATTATTGGAGAAAGCTTCACAAATAGACTCTTACGTCTCACACATAACACCTTGTGCGGAGAAGAGACATCGGAAGATCCATGAAACGGCATTGAAAACTGAGATTGGAACGGATTGCGAGGTTAAAACCACAGGTAGTAATGTTGGTAGTGATAGTGGTTATATTGGTATTGATAATTGTGGTGGTGGTGGTTGTGAAGACGGTTGAATTAGTGATGGTGAATATGATCGAACATGATCGTGGTAGGAGTGGTGACGACAGTGATGATTGTTTTGATGATGTCCGTAGTCCTTGTGATGATTATGGCGAATGTGATTATGATATAGTGGTAGTGAAGTTGGAGATCGGGATGGTGATGCGGACTCCGGTTGCGATGTCAGAGGTAATGAAGGTGGTTGAGTGATGGTGATGAGAGTGGTGGTGATAATAGTGATGGTAAACTTGGTTTTAATGATAGTTCTGGTGGTGATGGTGATCTTGATGTCTGTAGCAGCAGTACTGGTAATGACAATAATGGCGGTGTGATGATTTAATAGAGATGATGACGTTGATGTTGATTGTGATTGAAATGTTGATGGTGGTGTTGGTAACGACCGTGTAAACACTAATGGTTAGTTAGTGGGGTTTAAAAAGGGCGCTTCAGCGACTATGGCTATTTGCGCCCTTAACACTAATGGTGTTGGTAATGATCGTTGTAGTGATGGTGTTGGTAATGATCGTTGTAGGAGTGGTGTTGGTTGATCGTTGTAGTGGTGGTGTTGGTAATGATCGTGTAAATACTGGTGGTGTTTGTAATGATCGTGTAAATACTGGTGGTGTTGGTAATGATCGTGTAAATACTGGTGGGGAGATGGTCATTATAGTGGTGGTGTTGATAATAATAGTGTTAATACTAATGTCGTGGTTATTACGACAGTATTGGTGTTGGTAAGGATCGTGTAAATACTGGTGGGGTGATGATGATTGTAGTGGTCGTGTTGGTAATGACCGTGTAAATACTGATGGGAAGATGGTAATTGTAGTGGTGGTGTTAATAATAGTGTTAATATTAGTGTGGTGGTGATCATGACAGTGTTGGTGTTGGTAATGATCGTGGTAGTACTTATGTCGTAATCACCATGGTAATGTTAGTATTGGTAATGATCGTGTTAATACAGGTGTGGTGATAATCATGGTAATATTGCTGTCGTGATTACGGTGTTAAAACTGGTATGGTGATAATGGTGTTAATATTTGTGTGCTGACGATCATGGTATTCATGGTGATATTCATGTGCTGATGGTGGTTTTTGTGGTAGTTCGGTTATGATCGTATTAATACTAATGTTGTGACAGTAAAGTTGTTATAGTGTTGGTGTTAGTAACGATTCTGGTAATACTTTTGTAGAGATCATTGTGTTAGTGTTGGTATTGGTAATGATCATATTAATATTGGTATGGTGATAATCATGGTAATATTGCTGTCATGATGGTGTTAATACTGGTGTGCTGACAAATCATGGTATTGATGGTGATATTCACTTTGTGATTATCGTTTTGTGGTAGTTCGGTTATGATTGTATTAACAGTGGTATGGTGATGGTCGTGGTAGTGGTTACGTTGATAATGATCGTGGTAGTACTTGTGTAGTGATCATGGTGGTAATAATGGTGACGTCTGTAATGATCGTGTTAATACTTGTCTGGTGATGATCATATATATTTGGGTGTGGTGACAATCGTGACGAAATTAATGTGATATCGTAGTGAAATTGTTGTGGTGAAGATTGTTGTAATGGTGTTACTTGTTATGATTGTGGTAATACTGGTTTGGTGGTAGTAGTGGTTTGGTTATATTCGTGGCAATATTGGTATGGTGATAATCGTCTTAATACTGGTGTGGTGACGAGCGTGGTAGTGGTGATTATGAAAGTGATAATGAAGGTATGGTGTTTTTAGTGAAAGTAGTGATGATTATGGTCGTGGTAATGTTATTACGGTGATTATCGTTGTAGTGGTGATGTTATTTATGATCGTGGTAATATTAGTGTGGTGATGATCGTGGTTATATTTGTGTAGTGATAATCATGACAAAACTGGTGTGGTGTTTATCGTAGCCATATAGATATCATGTTTATAGTGAAAATGATGATGTTGCTTATGATCGTGATTATACTCGTACTAATACAACAGTCTGGTATATACAGTCACGAAGCTTGAGTTGTGAGGTTGCTAGAAACAATAGACTGTGCCGGTACTATTTCGCATTGCTTGTAATGAGGCAATATTAGCGATCCTAGTGGTTAGCAACTATCTAGGGATGCATATTTGCTACATATTGAGCTTCGTGACTGTATAATATAATAGATTGTGCTAATACGGTGATTATACTGCCACGATTTTTGTTTCCCCCCTTCACAAGAAATCCATGTTAAATAATTGTAAGTTCCTTTAAAACCATTGTCCTTCGGCCAGATTCGAAGTCATGAACAAGAATCTAATGACAAATATAATATCCACTAGAATGCAGAGGATGAATAGACACTTCGTTTTCGAAAACTTTTCCGAATGACTCTTAAGCGTACGCCTGAATGAATTTGTTTATGGTACCCACATAACGTGCTTGTCAGCCTGGTTGAAAATGTATAGGCGTTGTGAATAACAGAGCCTCTGAGTTGGTACAAATAAAAACTTGCTCTGACTCGAGTCTGAGTCTCTAATAAACATGTTTCAGAAACTTTTGCTTAGGAGCGTGGTTCCTAGAAGACTGTACAGCTGTAGAGGTTTGTTGCGCGAAAGTGAGCGTTTCCAGTTGCAAAATAATATGTCATATTACAAATAGATTTTGACAATGAAACTGTACCTTACGTCTTATAACTGTATTTCCGTATTTCTTTGAGTAATAGTTGAAAATCAAGTTATAAAGACGCCGTAAGAAGAATCGAAGAATCATATTTCATTGACGATTCTAGGCATTCAGTGTGGCCACTTGTTAAGTTGAGCTTCTACCACTATGTATTACCTTTGTACTTTAGAAAGTTATAAAGCAAATAAATTAACACTGTCGAATTTACCAGTTCTCACCCATACTAGTCATTATTCTTGCCTATTAACCTGTCATTAGACATGATACATTTCATTTTTTTACTTCACAATAGTTATTTACAATACAATTGTTAAAAATGAGTAGGGATGTTTGAGAAACGAGGTTGCAGACTGAGTGTAGCAAATCTACGAACAAAAACATATTAACATGTGAACGGCCCTTCAGTATTTATAAATACATTAGAATAATGAAACTTATTTTCATATTTTACTTGAAATAGCTGGATATACACTAATTGTAAACAAAATGAACTGTCTCTAGTTTATTGAATGAAATGACCGGTTTTGCATTAAATGCTATCTGGCGGTAAAATATGAAACATTATGGTAGATTTGTACACGAGTTTGAAAACGATAAATTTGAAAGTGAACCGGAAGAAATTAAAGAAGATGCAGGGAGAGTAACATTGAAATTATTACAAGAAAATAAGAAAATCAATGAAGCAGTATGACGCATACAACAGATTTATTATAATAGTGTGAGATAAAGGACGTTCAACTAAGTACAGCGAAAAGATTCTTCCCACTCATTCAGACGTTGCATCAAATCCATTTACTTCCTATAAATTCTTATAAGTGTAAATTAGTAAAAAGGTATGATTAACAATAAAATAGTTACGTACCGTAATTTAATTTGTGTACATTTTAACAAAAAAGAAGTCATTTTTAAAAGTAGGTGTGGCTTTCTTTGAATTGCTTTATTGATCGCTTGCGATTGTTGCCATATGACATCTGGTGGGAAACAACTGACAATCGGCGCAGATAACTGAAAATCAGTGTTAAAAATATTTTTAGCATTCTACCGTACAATAGTCAATTTTTAACTCACTTGTCTAGCGTTAAAATATGTGATTTTAGGAATAGCTCTCTAAAAATGAAATGCTTCACAGTGCCAAATTAGCAGACACACATATGTCCTCAGTAAGCAACTAACCGATAAACTATCATCGTGATATTGTAGTGTCCAGGTAAGTGCATTTCTGATTTCTAATTAACACAATCAATTGATTTTCAACGGTGCTGAAGAAAGTAAGACGGCTAGTTACTCTGAATTAAAGGTACAGAACTATCTTAAATTGTATAATGGAAAAATAATGCCCTGTCAATAATCACATCGGAAATACGAACTTTATATTGTGTAGGTGTTTATTAATTACATTTCAACTGAGTATGAGTCACAGATAATAACAAAAGTTGCCTTTACACCTGGAGATAGCAAATAAAATCTCAGCGAATCCAAGTGGACTGAATAGTACACGAGAGCACTGTTCAAGAAGATTTTCTCATGATTCAGTTCCACCTTCATTATCATTATAATACTGCACAAATGTTACACAGTGTTTATGTGAGTAGAATTTGTATAATTGCAGATATCTTAATGGCCTTTCTTTCGTTTGGGCCCCTGCGTTTAGGCCCGATGCAGACTAGAGTTAAAAGAACGCTGTGACGCAGCGTCCCATTGTTACGCGGTTTAAAAGTACATTGTTCTAAGTGACCAATACACACGTGATTCCCCGGACGCAGCGTCAGGTAAAGATAGACGGCGGTGATGCAGCGTTAATTATCTAGTTGCGTGTTCTGCCAGAACGCGGCGTCACCGCTGGCTGCTGCGTTCTGGCACTTCATTGTTGACTGTTGTTCAGTAAACACGTGCGTCTATCGGCTATAGTATGGACTGCGAAATCGACGTAGAATAATGCGTCATTATGACGCTACATGTGGACAGGTGGACACAGGGATGCAGCGTTAACCAAATAATTGGACGCTCGTCTTTATGACGCAAGTCTGTAGATTTCATATATGATCATGAAATAAGAATGTTGAAGTTCTGTTAAAAAAAACTAACTCAGCTGAAGTAAAAAATATCCAATGCAAATTCACATAGTTATGTTTGCAAAGATTTCTGCCGAATATCGTAAATCTAGCTCATCAACTCTTTCGTTTCCGAGCAATCCAGAGTGGCCTAGAATCAAATTCAAACAAATGTGTTTTATGTGTTGTGTGGAAATAATAATAATAAAATAATAATAATAATAATAATAATAATAATAATAATAATAATAATAATACTATAGTTGAGGAGGCGACACCTGACACGTGAGCTGCGCGAGAGTGGAAAGAATGATCTATCAGAAAGAGAGTTTGTTTCATGGAGGTTAATATTTTACGAATCTACCGACACAGAAGCCCATTTCAGACTAAAATCTATCTTTCCCGTCCATACTAGGGCTGGGGACGGAGCGGTTCGGTTCGGAGCAGTTACAGTGACGTTGACTCGGTTGATCCGAGTACAGTACCGAGTACAAATTTGTGACGGCAGATTTAAAATTTAGATAGATGAGTGTTGTACAACGTTGTACTAATGCGCTTTCGCTTTGCCAATTGACGAGAAAAAAAGTGCTTCTCTTCATTGCTAAGTACAAAATAAGATAGAAAGAAACGGGATTCATGAAGCGCTGCCTAAAGCACTTAAAAATAACATACAGAATTATTTACTATTATGGAAAGTGGATAAAATAATCAATAAAATGTGGAATCTTGAACTGAAGAACATAATGTTCATATATTTTATAACATTACTAGCATTTCATACAATCATGTTCCCTTTGGTGAAGAGTAATATTATTTATAAGTTAAAGTAATTAGATAACATCATTCGTAGAAATAAATACAAATAAGATGATGACGGATGGAGCAAGGTTAATCCAGCCTCTACAGTCATATCCAACCTCCCTCAAATATATTTAAATATTATCCTCCTATCTACGTCTCGGCCTCTCCAAAGGTCTCATTCCCTCCGGCGTCCCAACTAACACTCTTTATGCATTTCTGGATTCGCCCATACGTGCTACATGCCCTGCCTATCTCAAACGTCTGGATTTAATGTTCCTAATTATGTCAGGTGAAGATTAAAATGTATGCAGTTCTGCGTTATGTAACTTTCTCCATTTTCCTGTAACTTCATCCTCCTTACTCCCAAATATTTTCCTAAGAACCTTACTCTCAAACATCCTTAACCTCTGTTCCTCTCTCAAAGTGAGAGTCCAAGTTTCACAACCATATAGAAGAACCGGTAATATAATTGTTTTATAAATTCTAACTTTCAGCTTTTTTGAGAGCAGACTGAACGATAAAATCTTCTCAACCGAATAATAAAACGTATTTCTCATATTTATTTTGCGTTTAATTTCCTCTAGAGTGTCATTTATATTTTATACTGTTGCTACAAGATATTTGAAATTTTCCACTTCTTTAAAAGATAAATTTCCAACTTTTATATTTCCATTCCGTACAATATTCTGGTCACGAGACATAATCATATACTTTGTCTTTTCGGGATTTACTTTCAAACCTCTCTCTTTACTTGCTTCAAGTAAAATTCCCGTGTTTTCTCTAATAGTTTGTGTATTTTCTCCTAATATAATCACGTCATGTGCATAAAAAACGAGCTATGTAACCCGTTCAATTCCAAACCTTCTGTGTTATCGTGGACTTTAATGTTAATAATAATAATAATAATAATAATAATAATAATAATAATATAATTATATAATTATACTATTATTATTATTATTATTATTATTATGTACAGTAATATGTTCAGACTGGCAGGTGTTCATTAGACCCACTTGACAGGTCATATAATAGGATGAACTCCTCTTCAATACTAGAGTTTCAGCCGCCTTGGGTATAAGGAAATAATTTGTCCTGCAGCAGAAAATATTTAAATACAACAGTACCTACGTTATTGTCTGGTAGAACTAAGTGAAACACGTGAACTATGTTTGAACGTTTAAACTGACCGGTAACGGCTACGGTTAACCGAGTAACTTCGATGCTCCGCTGCCAAGCACATAAACCGATAGAACCGAGTAACTCAAAACAGTTCTACTCGCTCCGTCCCCAGCTCTAGTCCATACCCACTGGCGATAAAGCCACGGCATATGATGAGGTCACAGGACAGGTCTTGGCTCCTCTATTGTACTACTACTACTACTACTACTACTACTACTACTACTACTACTACTACTACTACTACTACTACTACCACTACTACTACTACTACTACTACTACTACTACTAATAATAATAATAATAATAATAATAATAATAGCCACAGGTGGAAGAGCGTTCGAATCCCGATTGGATAAATTAACTGAGAGAGGAAACCTAGGCAAAAAAACCAAACTCTAAGACGTATGTCAAGAAATCCAGTAGAGGATTCTCCGATTCATCTCGGAAAAATAAACCATCTTCCATCATTATGTCACGAACTCTAGACAACAACACAGTTGATGCTGAGTTGTTAATAGCCGAATAGAAAATAATAATAATAATAATTTATTTTTTTATTTATTTAGAATATTAACGTGCAAAACAACAGCACAAGGTCAATTACAGTTCAGCACAAGATACAAAAAACAATACAAAACAGAACAAATGATGATGAGAATGAATGACAGAAAATGGCAGTGAAATGAAAAACAATCAATATAATAGTCAACATTAATCATTGACCAAATGCAAGAAAACAAATAGCAATATCTAATAAATAATAAAAGATATTAAATAACAAGTAAGGATACGAGTATATCATGCATAAGTAAAATCAAATCAGATCTTGCAAATTGACACTTTTAATACACCTGGCTACTGGAGAAAGAGATTTAAATAATTTAGTGAAGAAAATTCTTTGACCACAAAAACCGTTCACGGGAATTCTAAGATAGATGTTACGTATAAAAGAATCGCAATCAATGACACCATTAATAGCATTACTAAAGAAAGTGTAATCAATATCCTGACGTCTCGAATACAGACTGTACAGTTAAAATATCTACTAGATAGTTCATAATTTAAAGAAGAGGAGTTGGGTACGAATCTGAACGCACAAAGAGAAATGAATTTTCTTTGGATATTTTCTAGTTTAGCCGAATCAGTAGAAGTAATAGAGTTCCACGCAACAGATGTATATTCTAACTTAGACCTTAGTAAAGCATTAGCAATATGCGTTACAAGAGCGGTATGTTGAAGTTTTCATGTTCGAGGAAAAGTTTGAAAAAGCGAAACGTAGTTGAGCTTTTTTAATTTCCGAGAATTGAAAGAAAACATACCGCTCTTTATCGTACATTATTTTGTGCGAAGATAGTTTATTACATACCTGAAAGAGGAATTTCTAATTAGTTGCAATGGAATCTCCATCTTGGTTTCTGTTTAATGACGGCAAATTTGGAAAACAAAAATATCTATCTTCAACATTGTTGCTTTAAAATGTTTTCTGTGTTTACTATACTCCAGCAGGCCGTGATATACGTCTGTCTTTATTTTCCCCCAGTCTATAAATGCGAACTTAAAACAAACGGTAAGATTATGTAATGATTTATTTTTCACTTTAATATTTTAACAATATTATTTATATAACATATTGCAGTAATAACATCGGCAAGTTTGTTGATTTTTTCACGGCTTCCTTAATGTTACTAGCATCATGAATGCAGTAACTTTAGTGGAGTTGTAGAGTTTACTTAATTTTTGCAAATATTTAAAAACAATAATCAACAGTGCAATTTAGGTGAAATTGCAGTGGTAAGTTTCCAATTTATAATTATTACTATATTGAACGTCTCTAAAAATAATAGGCTATGTTAAAAGCCTAAAGCAGTAAAATCAATATGTCACTTAAGCGGTAAGAAGAGGGAAATTGTTATGTGTGTTAGGTTGGGAATACTGAACGTGGAATTTTAGACTTTCCGCGGATTGGTTTTGTGCGGAAACCAAGCAAATACGCACGATCTCGCACAAAATATAATGTAAGTAGTGTATCAGGAGAGGAAAAGGAATAAGTAATAGATCTAATGAGACCAAGCATTCTTAGTGAATGGTTAAATAAATGATCAACATGGTCATGAAAGTACAATTTAGAATTAAGATATATACCGAGATCTTTTATCCTAATAATAATAATAGTAATAATAATAATAATAATAATAATAATGATGATAATAATAATAATAATAATAATAATAATAATAATAATAATAATAATAATATTTCATTTTTTTTTTCTTTGCGAGTTAAAGGTATATGTAAGTCAAGTCAGATATGTTATAATTCGGTTATGTTATCTGTAATTTGTATAAATTCTCGAACTCCATTAATGGTCTCAGCTTACGAAAGACGCTGAATAACTTCCATGGTTAAAAAGTCCTTGAATAATACTTTGAAAAGCAGTGCCGCAATTGATACAGTATAGATAGCAACAACTTGGGAATCAGTCATTACTGGTCAGTTCTGGGGTGAAAGTACGGCAATTTAGCGTGGATTAATTAACGGAATTCGGAGGGGTTGCGCAAGGGGGAGGTCCGCCGCGTGATAGGGCGCGCCGCTCGGCTGTCAATCACGCCGCCTCGCGGTTCCCACAGCTTCCTCCTGCAATTACTGTTCCCACACTGCACGGCGCAGGTCCTCCTCTGCTCTGCTCTCCTCTCGGGACGGGACGAACGGCCGCGATCTGCCAGCTCATCAAGCTAGTGTTGCAAATCGGCACTACAATTCCGTCGATGCTCTGTTTACCAAGATCTACACACAGCTATCGCTCTGCAAAATTACGACTATAGTCCATAGGCATTTATGATGATTAAAATACACTGGATGCTGGGCTAGTCTGCTGCTTTAATTTTTTATTGATTTTAATCAATTGTTTAATGTCGCTTTGTCAAATCCGAAATTATTTAGCGTCGATGTGATTGGTTCTGGAAGGTAATTGGAGAGATGGATATTACTATTCGCCATGGGATTGCCTGATAATGGGTTTACAGTTTGGGAAAACCTCGGCAAAATTCCAATTAGTTAATTAGCCTATGCGGGGTTTAAACTCGTGCCTGAACGCAAGATTGACTCAATAGACAAACTCTTAACCGCCTGCGCTCCTGAGCTACGCTGGAGATCTGAATCCGATATCCGACATAAAATCTGGCGATGTAGTTGTTCAGGTACATATCGATGCGCCTAATTTAAACAGATGCCAAAGTATAATTTGGTATCATTATGAAGTCAATGCTGTAGAATAATAGACTAATGGAGAATTAACTATAGTTCTTTTAAATAATATATTACAGAATTTCCAAAGGTCTTTAAATACCACTCTCAAATGTCTACACTTTTACAACTCATAGGTAAAATTCAGTGTTGTTATTCTTTTGCGGATAACATCGTCAGAAATGCGATTAGTCTCTTGTATCCATTTTGCTCTTCAAAAATATAACTTTTCCATACCTGTAAGAAAAATAACACTACATAATTATATAACGGTGTGAAATCATGAGATTTTGATGGCCCGCGAATTGACTAAAGTTACCCATACATGGTCCAACAATATGCATACATTTAAATAGATATTTTTTTACAGCACAAGTATTCTGGCATTAATTAGAATTCCTGATAAATTTTATATAGTATTTCTAGCACTTTAGGAAACATGACAGAGTCGAAATTAATTCATTCTGAAAAATTATACAAAATGTGAATGGCTTACATTCCAGCTTCATTTTAATAAAATTATTATTGACGTGAAAATTGGTCTCATGGAGGGTACTCTCTAGGATAAGTTGGGCGATAAAAAAGTGGCTATAGAACTTTAGCTGATGTCTCAAAAAGCATAATGGATAGCCAAAATGTGAATACTGACTCCGATAACAGAAGGATACAAGTACCTAATAATAGTGACTTCAAAGTCAAGTGTATGCACGAGGAGCGGGGGAAACGTCCGCCATTCTTGGTTCTTGGGCGTCTTCAAGTCAGTATATCTCTAGACTGCAACATGATATGACGGTGATATTAGTCTGAAACGATTCGTCTGAACGAGATCTAACCAGAATACGCATTTAAAAGTAAGTAAAAAGTTATAAGTGAGGACCGAAAAAAAAAGTTACTAAAATAGAAATGCCGAAAAATTTACAGCAAAAAAAAAAAGAGCTCAAAAGAATCGATTAAGCCGAAATAACTTAAGCCAAGCGACACAAGACTTACTGAGGGAGAAAGAAAACCGAAGCGATGCAAGACGGAACCGAGTACCTCCACCGCGAGTGCGTGCGAACCAATGGATGTGGACACTGACTACGATTCAACAGAATCAGACATATCGAGTCCGTGAGCGTGGTTAGATCTCAAGATCACGGATTCACGTAAATAAAGCCCCGCGTGTGCATCACCGACATACGCTACCCCGAATTTTTTGTTTTTGATATTTTGTTTACTAATAATTTAAATATATATTTCTAATTAAAATTTTAACATCGATATATTTAAAATTAAACAAATACAAGTTGAGACATCGACTAAAAATAACAACTACAGTAAACATATGATGTAAAACGTTGCTTTGAGCTTTATACAGAGTGTTAAAAAGTATCCAATATTTTAGGAGGTGCTAGTGTGCATCAAAACAAGAAAATAATATCTAATAAACATGGATCCTACAACACATACTTTCTGAGATCTGAACACTAAACTTGTTCATAGGAGGTGCTCAATGTGACGTCCATTCATGGCAATGCATTCCTCTGCCCTTCGGTGTAAGGAATCACGCACTCTTTGAAATTTGAATTAATACGTTAATAAGAAAGTCCTGATAACGATCCCCAGTTAATCTCTGTGGTAGTACTATGGTCCTATTAATCTATCACCAAGAACGACTGCCCTTAAGTTGATTGAGAATCGACTATGATGCCTTCATTCTTCAACAGCATGAGGATTTTCATCAGCCCACACATTCTGATTACCAAAATTCACAACACCATCCCTGCAGAACCCCGCTCATATCCGCAACCAGACTTTTGTTTTCAGTATTCCATGCCAGGGGTGTCAACTACAGTATGATTATCTGGTAGTCTGCTGTATTGTAGGGCAGAAAAATGCATTGCCACTAATGGGCGTCACATTGAGCACCTCCTATGAACAAGTGTTCAGATCTCAGAAAGTATGTGTCGTAGGACCCATGCTTATTAGATATTATTTTCTTGTTTTTGTGCATACTATCACGTCCTAAAATATTGGATACTTTTTTTTAACAACCTGTATTTAACAGATTACCATCGCATGAGTGACGTAAAAGAGATTAACTAAAATATAATGAATATATATTTAAATTGAATTGAAGTGAAGTGAAAAATAAACATCAGTGAATGGTGATTAAATATGTTGAAGAGTACCAAATCATATATAATACTTAATACTGGCGATTCTTTTGTTTACAGTAGGCCTATACATCAAAGTCCCGCTAAACTATGAAATTTTATTGGAGTATAAAAATGTACTGAAATACGTACTGGATTATCAAATGAACGCCAGTGTATACCGTGACAGTACATTATTGCCTAAAGATCTTTCTAAATTGGTTGACTCAATCGGTATAGGCCTAAATTAAATTAATTTTCTTAATTTTTTTATTTTATTGTGTTATTTTACGACGCTGTATCAACATCTAGGTTATTTAGCGTCTGAATGAAATGAAGATGATAATGCCGGTGAAATGAGTCCGGGTCCAGCACCGAAAGTTATCCAGCATTTGCTCTTATTGGGTTGAGGGAAAACCCCGGAAAAATCTCAACCAGGTAACTTTTCCCGACCGGGATTCGAACCCGGGCCACCTGGTTTCGCGGCCAGACGCGCTGGCCGTTACTCCACAGGTGTGGGCAATTTTCTTAATGTTATAATAAGTTTTTTTTATCTCAAAGTGGGTAGGACTATAATAACCTTCTTAAATTTTGAATTTACCTCCAGAATCAACTTACAGAATGATGAATAAATCGTATTGAGAAATATTTAGGTAATATTAAGATGGAATAAACATATTGTTAATTCATTTCGAAGTGCTGGCGACAGACAACAGAAACGAACTATGATAAACTAAGGCAGAAGCCTACTAATAACGAATCTTGGATATAGTGATTGTGACTACCGCAGTTGGTGCCCACAAGTAGGTCGTACATGCTTGTCATATGCATTAACAAAATTCACGAACTACGCATTTATTATTACTAATGAAACTATAGTTCTAGCTTATATTTGCTTTATATTACTGCAAAACAGAGATGTCCGTCGAAAGGAAATACTTTAGTCTTCATCTCTTACCCCTCAGTCCTCCTCCCCTATCAGTAATAAGAATAACAATAAAATATACTGGCTTGCTCGTCTGAAAACGGCAACTTCATAACACACAGGCAATTTTTCCCAATAAATTAAAAAAATGACAGTAATTCATTTACCTTACGCATTAATTATCCATTTATATCCCTACTCTAGATTTCTGGATTCAGAAATGGACATGGTTCACCATATAAATGTCAGCAGAATACATATTTCTCTATCCACGTTGTGCAGGAATAGGTACAGTAAGTTAAAATGACAGAAAAAAGTGAGGCAATACAGCAATGAAGTCAAAATGTTGGCAACTTTGCTATACACTTACATTTCGAACACACATGATGTAACGGTGCTGGGCCAATAATTAACACGCAACCACACCCAGAGTAATTGGTTTCACGAATCACGCTCCAGATTCGTGTGAGTACACTACAGTCAATCAGTTTATTCGCTTTTCTCTAGTTCCACTCCTTTTGGCTGTGGAACTTCTGTAAAGTGAAGCCTGTGAACATCACGCGCTATAGAGTGAATGCAAAAATTGAATACCATTGTAAAGGATTGCGTAGAAATGTGGTTTAACTTATTATTATCATTTACTATTCGTATCAGCAAATAATAATAGCAATATATAGAAACCAGAAAGAATGGAAACAAGAAAGGAAGAGAAACAAGAAAGGAAACAGTAAAGAGAGAAGTATTTAAGGAAAAAAAAGAGAAGCAGAGACAAAAACTTAATAAGGGGGAACAGGAGAGAAAGAAAAGACAATGAAATGGAGCAAAGAAGGAGGATGGAATGCGAGAAAAAGTTAGATTAATAAATATTCCAAGTATTTTTGTATCATTTTCTGTAGCTCAGCTTCTTTCAAATTCATTAGAAAGTTGAATTAAAAAAAAAACTGTACCCTTACGTTTTGTTTCAGTTACTGTACTCAAATCTCGTATATAGGGTGTCTCTAAATTAGACCGACAAAATTAGGGAGCAGATAGATAACCTTCGTGAAAGCATATTTTTTTTAAGAAACCCATGGGCTGCGACGTTTTGTTTCAGTGCAAGAAGGAATTACAGGTCGGGATAAAGTAAGCAGGTATGTGCAAATAACAGCGATTCTGTGTCACATGATTCTGTGTGTTAATCCAAACAAAAAAAATACGTACAGAAAAACGAAACCAACGGCGCATTATACTCTAATGAACATTACAACAGAATGAGTGCAGTACAAGTACTAAACTACGTATAAGAATAACGCGGATATCAAGAGGTCGTACCAATGGAAGTAAAAAAAACGTGCTGTAATCGATACCAAATGATACTGGGATCCGTACGTAAACAAACCGAGTGATAGTAGTAATGACACTCCCCTCTTGGGCTGAAAAAAGTAATTATCTGTTCCCGCCTTCTTTCAATGAAACGAAGCGTCGCAGCCCATGGGTTCCTTAACAAAATATGCTTCCACGAAGGTTATCTATCTGCTCCCTAATTTTGTCGGTCTAATTTAGAGAGACACTCTGTATAGGGGCTTATAGATATATTACATACCTACAGTACATACAGTACTCTATACACAGGGTGAGTCAGGAGGAAAGGTACATGGTTTGAGGGGTGATAATATTGGTGATTCTGAGGAAAGAACTTTATATGAATTGTTCTTAACGGTTTCGGAAAAACTAATAGAAACGATGAAGAAACGGAAAAAACAGGTGATAGTAAATGAAAACACTGTTAGCTTATATTCTGTTTAATTGTGTACTTTTCTTTACAGAACATGTTCAAAAAGTCCACCGTCAACTTTAATGCACTGTACAGCTCTTGTAGACAGCTGATTCGGACATTCCTTTACTTGAACACAAGCATGTAAAATGGGAGCGAGAAGTTCCTCCCCTGTTTACACTTTGCGCTTGTAGATTCGCTCTTAAGCCAATCCCACACACAGTAATCCAATGGAGTAAGGTCGGGTGATTGGTGGCTAAGAAAAGACTCCACTGCGACTACCAATGCCCAGGATACGTTTCATTGAGGTGCTGCGTCACTGACTGTACGAAATGTACAGGGGCTCCATCCTGATGAAAGTAGATACGAGGTCGTGTTGCCAAAGGAATATCCTCCAAGTATTCTGGTAACACGTTTCAAAGGAAATCAAGATAATCTACTCTGTTAAGACGGTTATCTAAAACAACTGGCCCGATGAGTTGGTCATCAATAACACCGCATCACACTTTTACCGTTCCTCATGGTTTTGATTAGTTTTCTCCGAACAGGTTTGTATATTGAAGGTTGTATATTGTAAGGTTGTAATGTAAAGGTTGTAATGTATGGTTTGTTTGTTGAATTCTTTGTAATTGTTGAATTCTTTGTAAGTTCATGCATATGTATATACACTTTTTGCTGGTTGAGTGGAAGAGAAGGCCTTACGGCCTTAACTCTGCCAGCTAAAATAAATTATTATTATTATTATTATTATTATTACATACACACATATTAGATGCACACTTGCATACTACATATACAATGTGCACAAATGCTGGCATACATACATACATACATACATACATACATACATACATACATACATACATACATACGTAACATAAATAACATAACATACATACACACATACCCACACAATAACACGTAGCATTGGAAACTATTACATAAATTAAAAGCGCTATTTTTAATTAAAGATATATTCATTGTAGTACCAAAATGTAATACATGCTATTGTTTAAACAATTTTAATAACAGATTATCATATATTTTACGAAGTTATGGGGAAAATTGTCAAGAACCGAAAAGTAGTCTACTATTAATGAACGTTGCTACTTCAAGATTAAATAACTCGTATAGTTAACCTTTGCAAGAATTTTGGGCATGGTGTAACTACTTCACTTCTTAGTTTAATCGAAGTCTCTCCCTACACTTCTGCGAGCCTAAGATAACGAGTAGTTTTTAGAAACTTGTTTTTGTATAGCAATTGAATTAAGCCTAGTATAGGAAACCAGTTGTTCACCAGTGTTAAATGGGAGGTCTGTACCGCAGGGGTATCATCAGTAGTAACGAAGATTGTTCTTCAACATTTCAAAACACTCGTAGCGATATTTAACATAAGTTGGCTGTGTAACGTTACATTTATTTAAGAAAAAAGGAATTCATTGCATTGCGGTATAAAGAAATCTTGGAGAAAAGAGAAATGAATATATGACAGAGACGGAGAACAGACTCTCTCAGAAAGCTTAGCTTCTCCCGCTGCAGTTGCTGTTGTACGAGGTACAAGGTACACATATGATGACTGCTTTGCTTACGATACGAGTTTTCCGTCCCTGATATACAATTTTTTGAAAGAATTGTTAGAATTGATTTCGAGTTCGTCGCTGTTTTATATTTTGGTTTAATATACAAACCCATTAACTTTACAATAAAAGTGTTACATTTTATGTAGGCCTACATCATATCTGGACCTGTACACTACGACTACGAAGAAAACAGTTCCCATTGTCGCTGCAAAAAAAAATGACACACAGACGTTATATCCAGGAACCACTACTTCGGAATCAGTGATGCTGGAAATGTGCTTTTTCAAGAAAATTTTAAAATCGATTTGTTGCATCTGAAATCACTCCCTCATAAGAAAGTGCAAATACCTGTAGAAATAATAAAAAGTAAGTATGTTATATGGACGCTCCGTATGTATTCACTTAATGTAAATCATGTTAATTCTAAGAGTAAAGTTCTCAAAAATATAAACACCGACTGACACCAGGTTGTATCGAAGGGTCCAAGTACATACGTCCAAACATGAGTCAACATATTATTACATTATTTTTAATAGAGGTGCATTATTATAGCGAAGATACTATAGTTGAATTTTATATTTGTTCTGTATGTAATTTTTCCTTAAAAAATAATTATTTCTTTCATATACTGTAGATCTTAATAAGTTTCACCTGCTTACATATTTATTTAAAAATCCTGGCATATTTTATTTCAATGAAACTCTCCTAAGTTAACTTCAGAATTAGGTAATGGAACTTTATCTTTAACAAAGAGTGTTGTCTATAAAATTTCCGTTTCATGGATATGTAAACCCATGTGCCGTTTCTGTATAATGTACAGAATGTAAGTATATAGTCCGTACAGGACATTAGGAGGAATGAAATGGAATACAATTTTCGGGAAGGGACACTATGACCCAGCACTGCAAACTTTTACGTTATATTGCTCTAACCTTCAAGTTGTGCTCATTCCAAAACCCGCACCGCTTATACACAAAGGTTCACTGAGTACACAACTTTCGAGCAGGCAAACTCCCTCGTCTCTAGGCCAGCTCTTTCCGTGCATTGCCAGACGGTGTTCGGGGAATGCTATGGAATGATGACGAAATGAAGAAATATTGACGGAATGATATATATATGCCTAATATGGGAAACGGGAGAACCCGGAGAAAAACCCCAACTTCGACCTTGTCCGCCACAAACGTCACTACGAATTTTTCAATGAAAAATTCCACACCTGACCGGAACTCGATTCTGGACACCTGCGTGACAGTCTGAAGGTCTGATCACTCAACCTACAAAGGGTTTTGATATTAAGAGGAGTAATAAGGTAACAGGAGCACATAATCATACGCTTCAATGCACACATACACATAATACAATCACGTCAAACTTGATCATCTCTTGAAGTATTAACAAGAGTAGAACTTCACATAGTAAATTCATCGCACGTACACACTGATTACGGAATCAAACGGCCAACATCAAAATTGGCATACTTTAAAACGTATCAATATGAATGAATACTGCACTCATCCCACACGTATATAATACAGTCAAGAATCATCTGATGAACGATCATACATAGAAGATAATTACAACAAAACAAATTGTATTACACACAAAACATACATCATTACAATACTGTAAATATCAATTACAACATCAGTAATATTTTGCATAAAATTCACGTCAAAACTGTATCACATACACATAAATACAAAAATTTTACATATTTTATCAATTTTATATACTAATAGTGCTATTCAACAAACACAAAAATATGTAACATGAGTTCTACGTATTTTATATTTTTATATATTACATTTTGTCCCGCGCCGTGGCGTCGCGGTCTAAGGCATCCTGCTTAGGACTCGCGTTACGGAATGCGCGCTGGTTCAAGTCCTCAAGGGGGAAGAAATTTTCTCATGAAATTTCGGCCAGTGTATGGGACCGGTGCCCACCCAGCATCGTGATGCACTTGGGGAGCTACGATAGGTAGCGAAATCCGGTTGCGAATACCAGCTATAACGGCTGGGAGGATCATCGTGCTAACCACACGATACCTCCATTCTGGTTGGATGATCGTCCACCTCTGCTTCGGCATGTGGGAGTGAGGCCAGCAGCCGGCTGGTCGGTCTAGGCCCTTCACGGGCTGTAGCGCCACGGATTATTATTATTATATATTACATTTTGACAAGTAAGCAAAATCATATTATACAAGTAAGTTAATTTGAACATAACTCTTACAACGATATTAGATACTTACTACATATAACTCATGATTTTAATTATTTATTATTATGTTTATCACAGTGAATGCTATATTGGACTTACGCGATTCCAAGGCGAGTACGTGAGTTGCAGGGTCAGGGGAAAACAACGACAAGGCAAGTGAAGAAAAATGGAAAGGATTCAGGTAGCAGTGATAAAGGAATAAAGGCGAATAGTAAAAAAGAAACATTATGATTTAAGAAGTTGGTGTAGTGGGGAAGTAGTGGGGGAAAATTCAAGAAAATAGTAGCGGGGGTCAAGATATCAATAGGAAGTGAAGTGAAGTGAAGTGAAGTTAGGGAAGGATATAAGTGTGGGGGTCAGCAATGGAGAAGTGGGGAATTACAGATGGATAGGCCGGTGAAGGAGACGTGACAAGATACATTTAAAGAGATCATAAGTGGAATGAGACGGAAGTAAGTTATGACTTGCATAAATTTGCTATGTAATAAGGTGGATGGCACTGTATACAAATATGTGAAGTGCCATCTCACCGGAAGAAAGTGCTTAATAACAAATATATATCATATCATATCATATCATATTGGACTTACGTTTTAGATATTGTTATGACATATGAATAACTGATGATGCCGTATAGGCGAAAACGTTCATACAATATATTTTCTTTAGTAGGTAATAAGTATTAGCAAATATTAATTTGTAACAAATGGTAAACCATATGATTGAGAAACTTTAAATAAATTTATAATCTTGAACTGATTTATCTGAAAATCAAAATGAATTGTAAGACACATATTCTTGTTATTTAATTGTAAGAGGAATGACAAAGAAATTCTAAATGAATTAAAAGTCACCCAGTTGTAGTTAAAATTCGGGAATACAAAAATAGTTGGTTTGCAAATGTCCAATGGATGCCAAGAAAACATCTTCTAAGAACACTGAAATATTAATAACCCAGAGGAATAAGGAGACAAGGGAGACCTTTAGACCGACTATTAGACAATAATAAATTATTGACACCGGAACGGATCAACCAATCGTCCAAATCAATGGAGGCTTATCATGATATTATGTTGAGGATGATGATGATGATGATGATGATGATGATGAACCCTTAGAGGGACTCTTCACAACTTGCACAGTTTTCTGGACGGAGGGATCAACTCTTAATCGAATAGTAACAAAAAATTAGAAACGATTCTGAATGTGGCAAATAATTCCGCTTGAAATATATATTTTATCCAATGGTGGGTACTTGAATCTTCTTCCAGGCGTCAATTATTTTTGGTGCCACAAGCGTTGCCCTCTGTGCCACGTGGAATGCGGACTACTGGGAGATTTACTAAGCATACTGAAATAACAAAACACAATTGTGGGGTAAAGAGCGCGGAAGTATTGAAATTGCTTACTAAAGTGCCAGATATTCCTGTAATAACACTGAGGCTAATAGGCCTATGTGGTGAGGTTAGCTATGTTTTATGGGTGGAAATTTGGAGTTGGAAAAATGCAGGGAAAGTAAATAATATACAAACGGATTTTATAAACGAATAGTACATTGAAAGAAGCACAGCAAACTTCGGGGTCTTAGAAAGCATGATGAAAAAGATATTCAGATAGTCAATATAATATAATATAATATAATATAATATAATATAATATAATATAATATAATATAATATAATATAATATAATATAATATAATATAATATAATGTAATGTAATGTAATGTAATATAATATAATATAATATAATATAATATAATATAATATAATATAATATAATATAATATAATATAATATAATATAATATTGTTTTATTTGAAGTTCAGTCTAATTGACGTATCACACGTTTGAAATCAATGACATTTACATTTGTAAATGATCATTGTGTATTATGAAAATTAAAGCAAACGTTTTCGCCCTTCGGGCATCATCAGGCATTTTACATACAATATCTTGTACATTTTTCCAAGTCTTTGATGTGGAATGTGTACAAAATGATTAAACACAACCTTTATGTAATAATGAAACAACTATTTTATGATTGACTTATGATGATTAACGATCTAAAATATAAAAATACAGGTATAAAATTTAATATGTAATAAAATTGTGGCTGATCTGTTGGTCTTATGTTTAAATTATAACATTACAAAATTACAAACATGATAAAAACCATTTGATTCCTCTTTAAACTTCATAATAGCTTCATTAGTTGGATGTTTTTACTTTGAGCCTTGGTCTCAATGATTCATCACTCGTTTTTATGGTGAAATTATTCTGAAATATATATTAATTATTATGTGAGCAATTTTTCAATGGAAAATCTTATATAAATGCAAATTATAAAAATTGTTTCCGGAATACTCACATTTAAGGACGTGTGTACTGCACTGGGTTATGTGTGTTGACATTTACATTAAAACAATTTTGCGGGACTGAGTTTATCTGTAACGAGATATGAATATCAGAATTTATGCAGTGTTGGTTGTAAAAAACCTATGATAATTGTATGAACATACTTACTATGAATTGTGGCTGACCTAGTTGCGATGCATCCTGTCCACTATGTCACGCGGGCGACCTGTGGTTCTTGCGTTGAACATTTTTAACGCGGAAGAATATTAGGGTTGTGAGTGGGACTGCGTCTAGAGGTTATATAAGGGGTTTCGGATGTGAACTAGGTTTTCGTTGAGAACATAACTATCTTTTTGAATTTGTTTGGTAATATAATATTCTTCGGCCGAATTTATTAGTTTTCTGTCTAATCCAGATTTTAAAATTTTCAAAGTGTTTTGGAGAGGGCCTAATTCATGTCCTGTTTCAATTAGGTGAGTAGCATATGTAGATTTTTTTCTATTGTGTTTGAAGTCGGCGATATGTTCACTGTATCTAATTTTGAAATTCCTTTTGGTCTCTCCAATATATTTTTGTTTACAAGTATAACATTCTAAACTATAGATACCATTATTATTTAATTTGTTGGATTTATGGAGTCTATTATTTAAATTGTTGTTAAGTTTGTTATCAAGCTTGTGTGCTATGGATATATTTTCTTTCTTGAAGAAATTGGTTAATTTATTTTATATAAAATGTCATTGATTTTAAACTTGTGATATGTCAATTGGACTGAACTTCAAATAAAACAATACTATGTTATATTAAATTTCGGGGTGTTAAAGGAGTTTGAACTTCAAAACGAAGCAATTCACATGAAAGTCAGGGTGGTAAAATACTGGCTAAGAATTATATTTCGGGACCAATCGCTTTTATGCATGATTTGTTACAGAATTCAACAAAGAGAGAAGTGGGGAAAAGGATGAGTTTATAAACTACAGAGAGAGCTGCTTCATATAGCATTGGGTTGGGAGTGGGAAAAAGGAGCAAATAATAGGAGAAATGTATAGCGTAATGTAAAGATGCGTTTAATTGATGTCGAGAGGCAAGAGTTTGACCTCCAATGTTCGGAAAAATCCTCACTGCATTTACAATCAGATCTCATGCTTAACTGGAGGAGGTGTGATTCTTGTAGCAAAGATAGTAGAGCGGGTATGGCGTGTCTAAGATTGGGGGCATGGAAGGTTCATAAAATTGTCACCGAAGGAGACCGCATCTGTCCATTATGTGTGGAAAAGAAGTCATGGGTCCACATTCTAGCATATTGTAAAGAAACAGAGTATGTCCGAAGAAAATATCTACCACCCTCGATGCTAGGTCGGAATAGGGATTCGCTTGCGTGTTTTGACCTCACGAGGAATAGAGAATACGAACAAAAGACTGGATCGTTTCTCTTGAAGGCGAGATAGCTTAGAACATCAGCTGTTAAATTGAAGATACGAACTGGCGAAGGGATAATGCTAACTATTGAATTATACACTTTTATGTCTATTAATAAGTTAAGTTAAGGTATATGATATAATGTGTTTTGCATATATCAACTGCAATGTATATTAATCTGCGTGTTTTATGGAGATTGGTTGGATATTAATCATAGGTGAGGAGGGAGAAATCTACAAAGTACGTACGGTTAAAAGACCCGTGCACTGGATTTTTAAGGGCAAACTCTGATAGTGTACAGAGTATGCATTATATCCAGACACTCCCCTCCTCTTCCTACAGAGCTGCGCACGAGATCGGATGAGTTTATTTACGAATTATAGGGGAATGGGTTTGTCTTTGCCTTGAACTCGGTAGACACACGTCCGACCTTCCCTTCTATTCCTACCCGCTGCACAGGAACTTTGTTTCCGTACTGCACATCGCGAGTGTCTTGACAAAATACATGAGCAGTAATGCATTTATAGATATAATTGCTGAATTGCTGAATAATTCCAGCTGGTTTAAGATTAATTGATCAATGGTGGTATGTTGGAAGGTGATACGGGAATATCACCCGTAAAACTACAAGTCCAGTCTCTGCCCATAGACTCCACGCGAACACACCTTTTTTTTTTCGAACCAGGGTTATCGCGTTTCCTTCATGTGGGTTGCACTATTAATTTGTTAGTTTATTGACTGTGATACAAAAATCAATGTAGAAAACGCTGTCGTAGCGTTTGGATTAGCTACATTATCATTATAATATGTTATTTAATTGTATAAAATATTCAATAACTTTTTATTAAAAGCAATGAGATGAACAAACTTGACGAAAATCACGCGAAAAAATAAGACGAATAGATAGCTAGGCAGCCGTACAAGCCAACAAAAAGCTAAGGAAATATTAGACTAACAATTACGCGACAAACTAAATACAGTTTTTGACAATCATGAATGTTGAAAACGCCTATTTCTGTAAAACTATTCTTTCAATCCCTATTTGATGTTTATTACACATAAGAGAATAATTAATACTGGGTAATTTCATACTTTAACATTTTAAACTGTAAATAGAGATAAAAGATTTGTTTTATTTTGTTTACCGCGTGAGCAATTAAGATAAAGGTTAAAGATCCTACCACGAGCAATTACATTATCTCGGGTTAAAATGCATTGAAATTTGTTAATGAAACTCAAAGAGAAGTATAAATTTAGCAGAGACTTAATGTCTTTACGGAAGAATTTGTGGTTGCTTGCGGTAAGACTTCGTAGACCCTTTGCTACAGAGAGGCAATGAATGACACAATACACTAGGCTGGATGAGGGAATAAACTCAAGTGCTGGTATAAATGAAAGTATAAAACTATAAATATATATATATAAATAAAAGAATATACATGTATATCAAAGTATATCAAAGTGGAAAGTTCTCTGTTTGTGCGCAATGGTTGAGACATGCCTTTAACTTTGACTGAAGGCCACGATCTTGGATTAAAATTTCGCCTGAATGAATGCGTATCACTGTTATCGATGTAATTCCTAAGTTGTATTATTTAGAGACTCGGTATGGTACAGACTATAATGCCATTCGATATTCTTTCTGTCTCCTTCCAGTGTCAGACACACAAAGAAAAATCACTAATGTGAATAGTGAATTTAGGCCAGTGACCGTGACCATTAAAATTGAAAATATTTGAATCTGATTTAGACTACATAAGCTACATTCATTCCCTATACAACTGTATTCGGCAAATAGCGCGCGCTGGAATAACAATGTCTGATTTGTCGGCATTTCCGGCGCAAAGGATTGCTGTACTCTCGATCACTGAACAACAAGAATTTTGATCCGACTTAAAACAATGTGTCCCTTATGGTTTGGTGTGCGTTGAACCCGAAAATGCATCTTTTATTCCTATCACGTAAGGGTTTTAAGATATATTATGTTTTGACTTTTAGATAAACGCTTCGCCAGGAAACATCTGGCATGGGTTGTGGATTGTAAACCAAAATAAAAGCTAATGCATTGTATACGTTTATGACTTATTTCCGGTTTCTTATGGTTATTGGCATGTTTTTTGTACTTTTAATAAATAAACAGATATTGGTCCCTTCTATTAAGTAAATTTCATAGCAGTTAAAAGTGAAGTCTACGCAATGAACAAACATGGGTGTGGTTTTCAGTATTTAAAATAAAAGTTTACCAGTTTGAGTGAAGGCAATTAAAAGAGGGAATTTTCATCGGTCTACAAATTCACAAAGTTATGGCTAGCTCTTTGTTTGAGGAAAAACGTTTCGTTACAGAAAAAGTGCATGGCGCGCTTTCAAAGATGTTTGCTCATATTTTCTTGAAAATTATAGGGCAGACAATTACATAGAACTTGTTGTGGAAACCTGTTAAGTGCATATGAGACAATAGGGTTAATATGTTTCTGAAAATATACTTTTTACATTTTCATATGGATTTCTTTCCTCCTAGCCTTGGAGCGGTAAGCGACGATCATGGGGAAAGACTTCATCAAGAAATATCTGAAATGGAAAGGCGATATAAAGAAATATCATCATCCAGCATGCTTGCAGACTATTATTGGTTCCTTGTAAAAGACAGTCTCGGATCTAGTTATAAACATAAGTAATCCAGAAAATTCTTTTAAATGGTATGTTCAAATTCCGAGATTTTTCTCGTTATACGCATGAAATACTTTTATTGTTGTGTTTTAAACTACGTAATATCATTTTTGTATCCTGTACGCATTTTTCTAGTATTATGAGACATTTTGAATTCCTAGTGTGTTGTAATTTTATCAGTAGCAGTGAAAAATTAAAAAAAAAAGTTTTTTCACAAAAAAACTCAATTCATATTGTCCGGAAAATGGTACGTGATGGGGCAATTTGGATTTTAAATTCAGATTTAGGACACACAGATTAGTAATATTCACCTATTTTTATTTCGGAGCAAGATAAAAAATAAAAATTTGTTGTTCAGTGATATATCCACGGGCTCTGTGCAGGGTTCGATTATAGTGCCTCCTCTCGAAATTCCATTCCATTCCAGGGTACAAGCAAGCATGGCTATCTGCTCTGTCCTTTCGTTCCCTAACATACCCGAGTGACGTCGAACTTAATTTGAACAGTTTGCTGCAGTTAGCAAAATTAAACAATTTAGTAATACATAATGTGACTGACAAATGTGATGACTACAGACACCATTGGTGAGAATAACTCGAAAGGATGCAAGGATCATGAGATCATAGTGCTACAGACAGGTGGATGTAGGTATGAGTCCAGAATATGTTTATTGTAAGGGATAAACTCAAAGTCAATAGAAAACGGAACACTAATTAGGTGCAGATCATAAAGAGCAAGAGAGAACTGTGTGGTACTTAGTTTCCAAATTTGGATTTAGGTTTGTGTCTGTTTCGATGCGATGAGGTCATACAATGTCTATTTCCTCACTTGTTCTTTACCCACTCATTTGTCCACATAGCTAAATATAGGCTATAACTAAGTCTCAATATGTTCTATTGGCCTACCAAAACCTGGATTTTTCTTTATTTGATATCACACTAGAACAGGGATGCAGAATTGGCTAGAGAGGTGTGGAAAGCATGGGGAAAGCGTTTGTTCCCCGTCCACAGTCCACCGGCGTTGAATGAAGTATCTGTGACCCGTACGCAATCACATAGACAGACACTGAATACAAAACCCCTCCCCTACCAAGTCAATGACGCGGAAGTAGAAGGAAGGGATAGGTGAGGTATTCTGCCTTATGACGTACGCCACAATTGGCGCCCACACCTGCAAGCCTGTATTAGAAAGATAGATGATAGAACTCCCGTGAACGTCTTTGTTGCCGAATAAATTCATTAAACACTTTTATTATAAGTTTTTTAATATGAATAATTGCACAAACAAAAGGGAGTTGGAGACAGTGAATTTAAGTACAATTTAAATTAATATTGTAACAATGTGCAAGGAAGGAATTCTATCTTGCGCTCGTTTTGCTCAAGACAGTGTCTCAATAGATATGTCCGAGATAGAATATAATATCTAAGTGTGTTTCAGCTGACAACTATAGCTGATCTCTAGAAGGTGCTGTGTCACGTTTTCATATTTTAATCCTACAGGTTCACGGCACACAACACAGAATAAACATCTAGCTTCTCTGTACATACAGAGATTAGCTGTCTCTATACTGTGTTGAGAGTGCATTAACACGGAAGTGTTTGGCTAGCAAAGCAACTTAATCTCCTGAGCCTGTCGCCGTTGTGTCTCTTGTTCAATTATTTAAATGTTATGATAATACTGTATTTCGTAATATCAAACCAACCACGTGTGAGTCAGCACATTTGAACAACAGAGTTCTAATATTGAATTCTTCACTAATACTTTTCGTTTCACGTGTTTAGAGTTCTTTATAAGTTATAACTAAAATACTGCATTATGTCTCAAGTGACATTTCCGACTAATGTCAATGGGGACATGGGAGGAGAACACGCGTCATCAGCAGCGGAAATTGGGGCTGAGAGGATGTTACAACTACAAGTCTAGTAGACGCGGATTCGATTCCCACTATAGATGTGAGATTTATCCATTTTATTCTGAGACTGTTCCATAATGTTGAACACGCGTTCCGAGAATTCTGCTATTTGTTTACATAGGGTAAAAGTTGGTAATATTGTGATATTAATAATATTATGATAGTACTTTTTGAGAATTTTTTACAATTTTACTGAGCGAGAGAAGGACCGGTTTTGTGCAGAAACTTGTCCACGAACATTTCCTTAATACGTTGACGCAAAAAACCGATCTTCCTCTCGCTCAGTAAAATTTAATAAATTCTCAAAAAGAACTACTATAATATTATTAGTATCACAATATTACCAACCTTTTCCCTATAACCACAATTATACGTATATTAAAATGCATTAACTAGTTCGATTAATTAAAATGTGTCTTAGTGAAACTTACAGCAGAGTCCGTATAGGCCAGTTTCTATCTGATGCTTTTCCAATTCACTGCGAGCTAAAGCAGGGAGATGCACTATCACCTTTACTTTTTAACTTCGCTCTAGAATATGCCATTAGGAAAGTTCAGGATAACACAGAGGGTTTGGAATTGAACGGGATACATCAGCTTCTTGTTTATGCGGATGACGTGAATATGTTAGGAGAAAATCCACAAACGATTAGGGAAAACGCGGAAATTCTACTTGAAGCAAGTAAAGCGATAGGGTTGGAAGTAAATCCCGAAAAGACTAAGTATATGATTATGTCGCGTGATCAGAATATTGTATGAAATGGAACTATAAAAGTTGGAGATTTATCCTTCGAAGAGGTGGAAAAATTCAAATATCTTGGATCAACAGTAACAAATATAAATGACACTCGGGAGGAAATTAAACGCAGACTAAATGTGGGAAATGCCTGTTATTATTCGGTTGAGAAGCTTTTGTCATCTAGTCTACTGTCAAAAAATGTGAAAGTTAGAATTTATACAACAGTTATATTATCGGTGTTGTGTATGGCTGTGAAACTTGGACTCTCACTTTGAGAGAGGAACAGACATTGAGGGTTTTTGAGAATAAGGTTCTTAGGAAAATATTTGGGGCTGAGAGGGATGAAGTTACACAACGCAGAGCTGCACGCATTGCATCCTTCACCTGGCATAATTAGGAACATTAAATCCAGACGTTTGAGATGGGCAGGGCATGTAGCAAGTATGGGCGAATCCAGAAATGCATATAGAGTGTTAGTTGGGAGGCCGGAGGGAAAAAGATCTTTGGGGAGACCGAGACGTAGATGGGAAGATAATATTAAAATGGATTTGAGGGAGGTGAGATATGAAGGTAGAGACTGGATTAATCTTGCTCAGGATACGGACCAATGGCGGGCTTATGTGAGGGCGGCAATGAACCTCCGGGTTCCTTAAAAGCCAGTAAGTAAGTATGTAAGTATTAAAATGCATTAAATATCGCATGCGCGGCCAAGTCATTATATAATGCGCACAAACTGTGCAAAAGTGTGTTAGTGGATTTCACTTTAGTTCTTGCTGTATTCGATTATTGACTTGTCTAGCTTCATGCACTGGGTAGTGTGATATCGAACACAGGTTAGGTCGCACAGTTCACATATAGGCCTACACTCTAGATTGGGATCGTGGTATATTTTTGATTTGCAGAGATTGTGGTGGTAGCCATACACCGTCCTGGAAATCACGGAATGTCGAAGTTCTTGGTCCATATCCGTCCATGATCGATTTAGCATTGCTTCCGTTCGGTATTTTTTTTCGGTATGTTATTTTACGTCACTTTATCAACATCTTAGGTTATTTAAAGTCTGAATGACATGGTGATAACGCCGGTGAAATGAGTCCGGGGTCCAACACCGAAAGTACCCAGATTTTCTCATATTGGGTTGAGGGAAAACCCTGGAAAAAACCTCAACCATGTAACTTGCCCCGACCGGGAATCGAACCCGGGTTTCGCGGCTAGACGTGCTAGCCGTTACTCCACACGTGTGGACCGTTGGATAAAACTCTAGCCATATCTCATTCCGTTTCTCTTCCCTTTCTTCCAGTAGTTTGGTCCAAAAGTTTGTGGCTGGCAGGGGGAACTTTAGATGCAGGTTTTCTATCAGAAACGTCTCTTTTGCGAGCTCGTAGACTAGTCTGGAGCGTGTGTAGTGAGATACGCCTAGTGCGGCTTTCAGAAAACGCGCTTTCACCGCTTCTAAGGTACATGTACGAAGGTACAGTTCGATTATTTAGTCCTGACAATCGCCGGTAATGTGAGCCTGGGTTAGGCGAGTCCATTAAGTTACGCCAAGGGGTGTTCAGGTTAGTCTATCGCCTGCAGTCAGAGCGATCGGATGTCACGCATGCGGTATAACGTTGTGTTTCCAGTACAGTTAAGCTGTACAGCACTCCTTTACCCACCGCTCGCCCTTATCTATACTCCGGAACTCTCCCCACTACTCCTATTACTTCCCCTCTTTCGCGTCGCTGAGCTGTCAGGACTAAATAATCGGTCTTGTAGTTCTTATTTAGTTTTTTCCCATACTATCTCGATCCCGTAGATGAGGATGGGGACTATTTTGGTTCTAAAGAATGAAATAGCTGAACTAAGGGAGAGTCTACTCAGTGATCTGAGTTTGGCCTTCGTGGCTGCCGCCACTCTGATTTGATGTGGATTCTGAAAGATGTCATTGTTGTCTGTAGGGTCATGTCGAGGTATTTAAATGAATTTGTCATGTGCACTGGGTCTTCAGTCAGTGTTCTGTCATTAGGTGATATTCGTCCGCTATTCCTGCGTTGATCTATAGTTCGTTTTCCTCAGCCTATTTCTCCAGCGCGTTTGTTGCTTTTTAGCAGCTTGGTAATGTCTGAGCCTCGATCCCCGCCCGTGCCACTATCCGACTGTATCACTGTCTGCCAGCCCGTGGAGCGCACCCATAGTTCTAGTCCCAAAGAAATCACCTGATGGAAGCGAGCAAATGCGATTCTGTACTGATTTCAGAGTTTTAAATTCTGTTACCCATGGCGATTCATATCCACTACCTAACATCGTAGAAACACTCTAAAGTTTATCTGGTACTAAGTACTTCAGAAAAATTGATCATCAGTGGCTTTTGGCAAGTGGAAATTGAGGAAAAAGACAAAGAGAAAACTGCCTTCGGTACACCCATGGGAACGTATGAATATAAGCCGGAATGGCGTCAGCAGAGACAAGAGATATACCATGTAACTCGTTATGTATATATTTTGTATATATTTTATAAATCAAGTATAGTTCCATTCACAACTAATTTAGTCTATAACCTAAGTTCAGTAACCATGTAGTTTTCCTATAATATCCTGAGAGTCCCAGCTCTTTCAGTAAAATCGTTTCTTTTCCATTATAAATAGCTATAACGGTGGTGTCAGTAATCCTGATAAGTGTGAGCGAGAGTCGAACGCAGTAGTCATCCTTCAGCAAGTCATCCGATCTAAGTTGTCGTGCACAACATTAGTAAGGACTAAACCAGAGCTCATTCCATAACGCGAGTCCCGGGCATGATGCCCAAGACCACATCACCACGGCGCGAGACCAATATTCGCATTACTACTACTACCATTGACACTGTTGTCACTATTAGGTCTACACAAATAAACTTTCCAACTCATCGAAACGATGAATAAAATAATGAAATATTTATGAAGAGGCCTCTCACCTTAACCCTCAGTATTGTATATGTTTAAAGATGTGATGAATATGGTGACAATTGCTTTTTAAGAAAACTATTCTTAAGCCTATTTTATTTAAGACGGCATAAATTAACTATCTTTTAAAATCATTGAACTAAAACTCTCTAACAACCGCAGAAAATATCGCAATTTATAAAGCAAACGAAACATTAAAAACGCTTGTTGAAATATTACTGTAAAAAATATAAAATTGTTCGTTTGCTCTGGTTAATTTCATGCAGCTATCTTTTGTGATAACATGCAAGGTTTAAAACGTTTTAAACAATACCATGTGACCTTTCAGAACCATGGACTAACATATCACTTAAGGGTTAGCTTTCGCTTTGTTTTGTAAGCCAATTACAAACACTATTCTGTTATTCACAGCAAACAAGGCAACTTGAGAATCATCGTCCAATAGTGCTGTATAAATTGCAATGCTGAGAAGTATTCTTCCACCAGATAAGGAGATGCTAGTCTACATGTTGCTGCACCTGCGGTGAATTTCATGAAGACACATTTTCACTTCTGCTAACTTCTGAAGATTCGGTAAGTACAGTTCTAATAAATTTTTATTCTTTGTTTAAATTCAAAACACAGTTCGTAGAAAAACAATGCTATTGAACACTGAGTTTAAATACAAATATTAAATTAACACGTAAGTACTCGCGAACTATTTTGTGACATTAGTACCATATGCCAACATGACCCCCCACGCGACTACTTAAATGTTAAATTAAATCTCGGGAGAGGGAGCACTACGACCCAGCACTGTAGTATTTCAAAATCTATTGCTCTAACACTCGGCTCGGCGCATTCCCAAACCCACCAGCTGACAACAATAAGGTTCACTGCGTACCCAGGTACATAATAGGCAATTCCACTCGCCCTCGTTCCTAGGCCAGCGTTGCCAGCCAGCGTTCGGGGAATACAATGGAATGGAGAGATGTTGACGGAATGGTGTAGGTTCCCAGAATGGGGAAACGACAGAACCCAGAGGAAAACCCCAACTTCGACCTTGTCCACAGCAAGTGTCGCTATCGATGTTTCAATGAAAAATTCCAGGCCTACCGGAACTGGAACCCGGGCCACCTGTGTTGCATGCTGATGATCCACCGTAGGAATTAAATACAAATATTACAACAATGTATTCATAGTGGCCTGTACTCACAGTCGTCTGCAAAACACGCGCTTTTCCAAACTACAACTTCAATACTGGAGGCTAATAATATTACAAAAAAAAATGATTTTTAAAAAACTTCTACACTACTCACTCGTATCACCCAAAGACATGTTGGAACTGATTTCCTTCATATTCCAAACATTTCTGGCATCGGTTAATGAAATTATCTAGAGGAATTTGCTAGGCGATGCCAGATGTTATCGAGAGTTTCTTAAGTGGGATGTCATTGGAAATACAACTTTTCCATCATCATCATCATCATCATCATCATCATCATCATCATCATCATCATCCTCATTTGGGACCGTATTCCGTCCCAGGGCGTACGGTGATAAGATTAGTTGTTCACAGACTATATTGGCATGACGTCATGTTTGACGGGTGTCACAGGTACATATGCAGCTACTATCGAGGAACACTTGTATCTTGCTTACGCTGCAGTTGATGATTCAAATCTGTATCTCGCAGACTCTTCACAATACATTATACTGACAAATAGGATTAGGTTTATTAAGTAAATAAATATTTTATTTGCACTGTAATAGAAACTCGTAATTGTGTTTTAAGTTTCGGACAAGGTCACCAGAGCATAGGCTATATTTTGAATTTTATTTCACAGAAAAACAGATATTTTGAAAATTTTTAATGTTTTTTTTTTTATTGTGAATATAGCCTATATTTTCAAATATTCACATAAAACACATACAAATTAAGTTTTCATCAAGTAATTTTCGATAACAGTCCATTTCAGATTAATCATCACCCGAATGTTCAGTGCAGTTGCTTAGAAGTGACAGTTGGCAACTGTTTCTCGGAATTCCCTATCTGACTCATTCCACGTCAAATCGCACAGCAATAAAACACGACCTTCTCGTAAATGGTCGAATTTTTTTTCATAAATTCCAGACATCAAATAAGGAGATCTGTATTGTTTTATTTCCACAATTATTAATTATTTGTGCCGTTATGACTATTTGAAATTACGCAAATTATGCGCGCACTGTTACATAAACTCACTTGGAACTCTGTGTCTACAAATAATCGAGATTTGAGGTTTGGCGCATTTGAAAGACTAAATACAACACTTTTTATTACTTTAGGCCTATCACAAATAAATTTCAAATTTGACCTAATTTTTTAATAATTTCTTTTTCAAAGCAAAATTACTATATTAAATAGGCCAGTTAAAAA
>NC_091125.1:64786473-64933973 GCF_040183065.1 Periplaneta americana | reverse complement strand
TCCAATTTTTCCCCTCTATATCCACAGAACTCAAAGTGGGCTGACAACCGTCAAGCAACCAACTTCGAGTGCACATTAACTCCGTGTGACTTAAATTGTGGTTTTCTGTTAACGAACAGTGACATGTATTATGCAAATCAAGATTTCAGGTATGACTCCCTGTAAAGTTGATTTGAATAATTTCGAGGGAAAAATTGTTCCGGGGCCGGGCATCGAACCCGGTACCTTTGGTTTAACTACCAACGCTCTACCAACTGAGCTACCCGGGAACTCTACCCGACACCCGGGTTCGATGCCCGGCCCCGGAACAATTTTTCCCTCGAAATTATTCAAATCAACTTTACAGGGAGTCATACCTGAAATCTTGATTTGTATAGCAGCCTTGTTTATAGATGGTACCTACCATTGGGGCTGACGCCAAACACAACGAAGTAGGGATGCAGTGTCTGTTTAGAATCGAGTTGAATAACGGAACAAGTGACACAGTAAACGCGACGGATTTCTTGTGCTCGTTCAGAACAAAGTAACAAAATTACAGATGTACTAACATAAGATCTTGCGCGTTTCATGTTAAATGCAAATACATTGCTATCAAATACGGAGGTACTTTATGAGTTTAAGCATTAGACTGATACAAGTTTATGATAGATGTTGAAACTGTCCACCGTTGGCATGTATGGAGGATTCACATCTTTTTAACCAATTCTCGCTCACCACTGTCGTCAGGAGTTCTTCATTCTGTCGAATCTCTTCCGCTGCAGCAATACACGTGCCCGAAGAAGATAAAGATCAGTGATTTTCTCACGATACACTATCTCCTTAATATGACCCCATAAATAAAAATCTAACGAATTAAGGTCGGACGATCATGCCGGCCAGTTTATTGGTCCAAATCGACCTATCCACCGGTAACGAAAAGTACGGTTCAAATGCCTACGAACTTGCAAACTTATGTGAGAAGGCGCCCCGTCGTGTAAGAACCACATGTTACATCTTGTTTGAAGAGGACATCATCCAAAAGATCAGGCAAGAAATTTCGCAAAAAGTGCCTATACCGGGTTCCCGTCAACCGTGGAGGTATTATGAATAGTTCTGTTAATTTGTTTCCCATTATTTCCCTCCAGACATTAAGCGAGAATTTATTTGAAAGTGATATTGTTCGTGTTTTCGTCAGACCAAGTATGATTGTCATGGAAGTTATCAATGCCTTCACGTGTAAAACATGACTCGTCAGTGACTAATATCTGTGACGTAAACTGAGGGTTAATTTCGCACTGTTGGAATACCCACTGACAAAACGCAACTCTTGGATGATAATCGGTATGAACGAAGTAATTGCTCCCGCAAGGTTCTATGAACTGTTCAGTTTGACACTCCAACACCACGTGCCATACCTCGTGTGCTTGCACTACTCAGATTCTCATCCATTATTCGCAAAATAGCGTTTTCTGCCTCAAAAATTTCATTCCATCACTATGGTCCCCGGTTTTCTAATCGTGGAACTACACTTTCTGTATCTCGTACCCTCTGAGCCACCGCGGTAAAAGCTCTCGGGTTTGGAACAAGACTGTTAGGAAATTTAGCCGTATACAGACGTTGTGTTTTTCGCGAACTGCAATCAGCTTCCTCATAACAAAGTAACATGTCAAGGTACTCTTGATGTAAAAAGCCGTAATATGAACCACTGATTATAATCTGTAATAATTATTACCGTCCCGTACTTGCACTACTCTTGTTCACGTTGCTCGCGTTACTGCTAGAGTTAAACTAATTCATTATAGCGTACATCGGTTGTTGGTTAAACTGATTCGGGGAGGAGAGAGTGGTAGAGAGGAATGCAACATTGCCACGTACAATACTAGTAGTTTAGTTACACGGGACGTACAGGTAATAAAATTTAAGCATTATTTTGTGAATAAACGGTTGACTTTATGTAAAAATGACAAAGACAAAAATTGCTCATCTTTTTAATATCTATAGTGATATTCATAGTAAAATTTAAAATTTTAAAGGGATATGAAAACATCGACAACGAAACTTTCCACATAATTTATTTTTTTATTCGTTGTACTATGCGTTGCAGAAAAATATTTCATTAGAATTATTGGTTCTATTTCATACAAAGAACCTCCTGTTAAAATTTGTCCACATTCTGGATAATGAGCAAATAATCCTAGAAACTGTTTATAAAACTACAATTTACTACAGAGTGTTCGCCAGAAATCAGGTTTTGCTGAGGTGAATACCGTCGACTTTTCAGTATTAGGCCTATAGATCGAACGCGAATGCCGAAGATCGAGAATGGAAATGTTTTGTATTACGGTGTATGAATAGGTAACACAGGCTGAAGGGACTTCAAAGTTTGACTATTAGTAAACAGCTGACTTCCTTTCAGTTCAGTTTAGTTTTAGTTCGTGGTAATAAAATACACATTAGAACAGCGAATCTTCATTTAGCCTATGAAAGGTATTACGAAGAAACCCTAAAGAAAGCGCAGTCTTATATTTCCGGCAGTCGAGATTTCCAGCACTTCCAGGTAAACCAATAAATTACAGCTGTAATGTAATATATAAATCGCGAGATTTTCTTGCCGAAAACTGACACGCTGGATCACCGCTAAGCAGGCTGTTACTTGTCCATGTCACTTTTCGAGCGGTGCCGTACTAAGCACAACCTGTTTTCAGGCATACGCACTCCAGTTATATGTGATTATTTGAGTAGGCCTATATTAGTTGTATATTACTCGCATGTGTCACAAATTAAACTTATAACTCATAATTATTTCTGAAATTAGTTAAATAGAAGAATAATACATTTATCTTACTATCGTTTACGTAATAAAATCAATCAATTTAGGGCATTTCAAAACCTAAGAGGTTTTTAGCCTCATTCACGATATATTGCCATTCGTCTCTGTTCTCTGCATCTTCTTGTCGTCCTCCCACTGTAGAAAGATTATCATATACTTGGTTCTGCCAACGGAGACGAGGTCTACCAAGAGGTCTTGTACATCTTGGAGGATATTCGAAAGCTTTTCGTTGAAGAGAGTCTTCATCACGCCGTAGAGCGTGTCCAAGCCAACGTAGTGTTCGACTTTTTACTTGTATTAAGGCTATTATATCCGGATCTTTATAAATATCCCTTAGTTCCCTGTTGTTCAAAATTCTCCATGTGGTATTCTCTTGAATGGCACCAAAAATCTTCCTCAAGATTTTGTTCTCAAAAGTAAAAAGGGATTTTGTTGTTGTTTTTTTTTGTTAATATCCAAGTTTCACAGCAATATAGGTCAGTTAGTAGGATTATTGTTTTATAGCATCTTAATTTTGATAATCTAGAAAGGAGTTGGAACTAAGCAATTTATGAAGGGAGTAGTAACACTTAGCCTATTTGTCGTAACGAGTCTATGTTCAGTTTCTTTCCCAAATAAGCCTGTTTCGTTAATTATACTTCCTAAGTATTTAAATTCAGTAACTTTTTGAAACTCCCAATCATCTATTATAAGTGACCCTCTATTATTTGAGGTACGTGATATATTCATGTATTTAGTTTTATCAGAATTAATTTTTAACCCTGTTATTCTTGTTTCTTCTACTAAGAGTCTAAAAAGTTTCTTCGTTTATGTAAGTTGAAACAAATTCTAATTCTTCACCAATGCCAAAGCACTACAGTCTTTGAAATGTATAATACTTAGCAGTTACACAATTGATGTATGGCAACGAAATTTGGGTTCTTCGAAAAGAACACATATTAAGATTAAATAACAGTAATCCGAGGAACGGCAGCCCATGAAGGACCATGACCGACCAACCGGTTGCTGGTCTCATATCCACATGTCGAAGCAGAGGTGAACAGTCATCCAATCAGAATGGAGGTACTGTATGGTTATCACGAGATGATTCCCTCAGCCGTTATAGCTGCGATTAATTGCAACATAGAAATTCTTCAGAACAATTAGGTAAAACTTTGTTACACTAGGAATTATCAAAGCTTGCAATCTTAAACTTTTTGTATAAAATTAATAAATACAAACGAAATTAAAACAATGTATTGCAAGGATGTAGGAAAACGGATTACTTTTGAAAATTTTGGAAAATTGGCTGATAGAATGAATAAGATATCTGAAACGTGTGACAGGATAGAAACAAGTATCTGCAAAATGTTGGTTTTATTCAAGATATTGACAATGCTTAAGTGGTGAAACTATGCTAGCTGCGTTACCGATGGGATTCACTACTCCCGAATGGTTCTTATTTCTTACAGAGTGGAGTTCAAACGAACAAATAAAGGTAAGTTTTGGTGATGGTAGCACTGGAAGTTGCGTTGGCGATAATTTAGAGTACAAATTATAATTAGATAAACGTTTCATAATGAAAAAGGGAGTTAACTTTCTACAATAAATTAAATAATTATATTTTATTGAAATAAGAAAGTCGAATAAATTAATAGAAATTTCAACTCAAATAAAACTCTTGTATTTACAAAGCAATATTTACACCTTTTCAGCTCTTCTCAACGGCAGAAAGCGGACCAATTCTGTAGACTTTGATAATGTGTAGAACCATCCAGTTCAGTTGTTTTCGGTAAATGCATAAATAATGTCGTAAATTTAAACCAGAGAACAGAGTTCCAAATAACTGTCACTTCAAACAGGATATAATACCTAAAAGAGATAAAAGTGTGTGACGCAAGAGTGTGTGAAAAGAGAAATATCGAAGCAAGATAAGACCAGAAGAATTGAAGAACTACTTTGAGATGCTGGATGTCGTATCTAGGACGCTGGGCCTGGGCTCCAGGTCTACAAGACTTCCACAATATGCAGCTGCTATCGTAGGTAATATAACCATTCAAATAATTATGTATCTATTTTAACATAGTGTTACATACTATATTTAAAATGTGTCTCAGTGAAACATACAGCAGAGTCCGTATAAGCCAGTTTCTTCTGTCTGATGCCTTTCCAATTTACTGAGGGCTAAAGCAAGGACACTATCACCTTTACTTTTTAACTTTGCTCTAGAATATGCCATTAGGAAAGTTCAAGATAACAGCGAGGATTTTAAATTGAATGGGTTACATCAGCTGCTTGTTTAAGCGGATGACGTGAATATGTTAGGAGAAAATCCACAAACTATTAGGGAAAACACGGAAATTTTACTAGAAGCATGTAAGGAGATAAGTTTGGAAGTAAATCCCGAAAAGACAAAGTATATGGTTATGTCTCGTGACTACAATATTGTACGAAATGGAAATATAAAAATTGGAATTTATCCTTTGGAAAGGTGGAAAAATTCAAATACCTTGGAGCAACAGTAACAAATATAAATGACACTCGAGAGGAATTAAACGCAGAATAAATATGGGAAGTGCCTGTTATTATTCGATCGAGAAGCATTTGTCATCTAATCTGCTTTAAAAAACCAAAAGTTAGAATTTATAAAACTGTTATATTACCGCTTGTTCTGTATGGTTGTGAAACTTAAACTTTCAATTTGAGAGAGGAACAGCGGTTAAGGGTGTTTCGAGAATAAGGTGCTTAGGAAAATATTTGGGGCCAAGAGGGATGAAGTTACGGGAGATAGAGGGGAAAAACCCTTGGGGAGTCCGAGATGTAGATCGGAGGATAATATTAAATATTATAAGTTAATTTTTCCGTTCAACTAGAGGATAAAGACTAATATGTTTTTTAAATCTTTTTTTAGTGCTGCCTATACTTTATATTTGTATACTTGTAGACAAAATACTGTAGTTTGTTAAAATTTTATTTTATTAATTAATTTATTTATTATTGTTTAAATACTTTATTGTAATTTTTTTATTGAATCTGATAGTCTGTACATTTTCTAGGTTCACTGATCAGGAGGTAGGGTATCAGGCAATTTAATAATTTCCATACCATATACTTAAAACACATGCATCGAGGACAGTTTTCAGTCTATGATGCCCCTCATACGACTATGATGCCCCTCGTCCGTGATGCTTGTGAGGGGGATAGAAGTTATCCCTGACACAGATGTTAATATGAATTTATGAGGGGGGATAACTTTCCAACAGGGGGAAATCCTCTCATCCCCCTCGTTAATTTGCACCCTGCTTGTTCCAACAATAAAGGAACTGAATGCAGAATTGAACAATACCGATACTTCAAAGTGCGGCAGGGAATATCTGAGGACACTCATATAACGACTAGGGTTCAGGAGGAAAATAAATGTGTCTCTAGAAGAAAATGTCTAATTGAAAAGCCCGAAATCGCATCCTGGCGTGCTAAATACCACTCAATTCGCAGATATCGTGAACAGAAAATAAATATTGTTTATTTGGATGAAACATACGTAAATGCTTCCCATAATATCAATTATTGTTGGCAATCTGAAAATGAAGTGGGAGCAACAAAGCGTTCATTATAAGTCCGGAACATCGCTCAGAAAGCTCCAATAGACACAGCTTCTGAATCGGATTCACAGTTGGAGTCCGACTAGTGTAGCCCGGTCTAGCGAGCTGCTCGTATAGTGATGACATCTTCCCCTCCATGGCCACGTGAGTATTGGTCTTTTTGCAGTTGGTCGAGCTATAGCAACCGACCGCGCGTATTATGGCTCTCGGTCGGTCGTTCTTAATGAAATGCAGAACTCTAGATATTATGCTAGGGACTGGATTAATCTTGCCCAGGATAGGAACCGATGGCGGACTTATGTGAGGGTGACAATGAACCTTTGGGTTCTCTAAAAGCCATTTGTAATTTGGTTATCCACTGTATAATGACGAATGCTATGAAGTAATTTTGTAGAAGCTAATTAAGTCCTCAAGGATGAACCTTAAATTACAAATATAAAGAAGGGATTTTCCTAAACCAAACCATACAAAGCTTAAGAGTATATCCAGGACTGCAAAACAGAAAGTCAAGTCATTTATGAGGTGCTTCGTGTTTGTTTGTGGGGAAGTGGCTCAGTCAGTAGTCGACCATCAGTATCACCGATGAGTCATTCCACGTCAGACCGGACACATTTTTGACCTCATGGTTTTAGAATTGTTTGAAATTTTTTTTATACTTTCTAAGGGTAAAATTAAGAGACCCATATTTTTTTGTTGGCCCCAATTCTAATTATTTTGAGATATATACAGCATCAAAATTATTGAAAAATTTCGCACATTGACATATATAAATATACGTTTCTCCCATTACGTGTATCGTATGAAATCGAGGTTAGTCTCATTTGGAAGGTTAAATATATGGTTTTTAGCCTGAGTATATTCACTTTCCATTTTTATGTATTCACAGTACTTTATGCCATAATAATTATATAAATCTTGATATTCATAATGTTCGGACACTTAGAATACCATTTTTAAGTTATCACCGTGTTCTCCATTTAATTATCCGTAAGTAAGCCATATTTCATAGTGGGAAAGCAATAAATGACTGAGTAAAAAAATACTAAACAAATACGCGCACAGAGCTCTGCTGCGCTAATTTTAATCCCTTGCAGCACCACGCCGCCACACGGTTAAACTGCCTATCCTGTGATAAACTGTCAATTGTGCCTTTGTCTGTTATCACCACACTGGCGACAGCCCTCATATTTGTTTACGTCTGAGAAACTTAACTGGGATATATAATACTTAAACTAGGTCCAAGGCAGAATGAATTCTCTTCAGCTTGTTCCAAGATTTTCAAACGTTCAGGCATTAATAAAACAGTGTGTATGGCGTAGTTTCTGTTATTGTTTTTAGTTGTGCAATTAGTGTGTAGCCTAATCACAATGAGTAATGTAACACAACCTAGACATTATCAGTGTTTTAATCCTTTCAAAATAAGCAACCACAGTCGTAGGTTTAAGAAAGGGAAATTAAGGTGCATGACTTTCAACATGCTTAAAAAATTGAACATGCAACACATTAAGTTGTCATACAATCTTAGGATTTGTGAAAATTGTCGTAAGAAAATTTCGTTAATGTCAGATGTTGGTGAATCAAGTGCCGTTCAAACCAGCAATGTTGAATCTTAGCCGGTTCTAGTGTCCAGAACATTGAACAAGAACAGGCAATTCGGAAACTGATAAATGTAGTGCGTCAAGTAATTCAGAGGTGTCAGTGACGGACATTGGTAAGAATGGAAGTTTGGTGTCAATGGGGGAAACACCAATTAAGAAGAAGAAATTATCGCAGAAGAGGTAGCCCCAACAGAAATATCAGAAAATAAAATAAACGCTTAAGGAAAAGATTTTTCGCGTTGAGAAAAAGGAAGTAGAAACAACACCAGATGAGAAGAGTAGCAGTGACATAATGAATAAGCTAGCAGAGTGTTTCAGGAACACTATTCACAGAAAACTTAAAATTCATATTTTAACTATATTTGAGGACTGGTCATACAGTAAAATTAGGGAACACTTTGTCTATGTATGCTCATTGCTCATCATGAGATTGAGAATGTAAAGTTGTTAATTGATGGTGGAAAACTTGCGAAATTGACAGCCACTGAGAAATTACAAAGATCTGATTTCACAGATTGTATGTAACCCTGCATCCCCTGATTGTTATTTCAGAAAGTGTAAAAATTGTCCATCAACAGCAGACTTAATTCAATATTTACAGGAAGCATTTCAAACAGAAATGATAGATGTAGTCAGTTACAAACAATGGGTAACTATTGACCGAACCAATTTAGAAGTGTTGCATTCTTTAGTAGACGAATTTTTAGATAAACTTTCGACCAAGTTAGAAGCGCTAGCTCTTCACGCAATCGTTTAGCAGCAAGCTGCGTTTCTGGTGGAAAAGAAAGAAGCTCTCCAGGACGGTGAACGCTTTGTAATTTGTGACTTTTCCAAAAATTATGCCTGCGTGATTCAAGACTCAGTACAGGGTGTTCATTGGAATAAAAATCAGGTCACACTCCATCCCTTTGTAATTTATTTTAAAGACAGAAGTGAATTAAAACATAAAAACTTTGTACCAATTTCAGAGTGTCTTAAACACGTAACAAATGCTGTCCAACTTTTCGAAAGACAATTAATACGGTTTCTGAAGAACGAAATAGGAAATATAAAAAGAGTTATTTATTTTTCTGATGGGGCTAGTGCCCAATACAAAAACTGAAAAAAATTGTAAATCTGTGTTTTCACGAAGAAGATTTTGGCGTAAGTGCTGAATGGCATTTTTTTTTTTTTTTTTGGAACTTCGCATGGGAAGGGCCCTTGTGATGGGATTGGCGGCACCACTAAAAGACTAGCAACAACAGCAAGTTTTCAGCCACATCAGGACCCCATTACGACACCAAGAAAATTGTTTGAGTGGACTGAAAAGAATATTAGTGGAATTCATTTCCTATTTTTCACCAAAGATGAACAAAAAAATGAATGTGACTTACTGCAGTCTCGATATGAGAGGGCAAAAGCAGTAAGTGACACAAGAGCACTACATGCTTTCATAACGATCTCAAAATCTGAAGCACTAGTTAAAGATTATTCTTTGTCCCACGAAAGTAAACGTGTATTTATCTGAGTTGCTTAAAAGCATGTTTCAGTTATCCAATCCGGTTGACTTGTTTTGTGTGTTTTAAGTTAGTTTTGTGGAATTTTACGTTAATAATTTTGTTCCAAAAGTGTATAAATATTTCGTAAGTTGACTTTATGGTGTATAACATACTGACACTGTGTGTACACACGTATCCATACATAGCGACGCGGTCTTGCAGTGACGCTCCTACTCAACAGCGTGCGCCCGGCTGGGTAAGTTAATTTATTGCAAATTCATTTATATATATCCCATTCTGAAATTTTGTACGCATATAGTTGAGAAACTAAGGAATGCAGTGATATTTTTTATATTTCGAAAAAGGTTTCCGAACTTAAAAAAAGGCTTTTTAAAAATATATTTTCGAGAAAAAAATACAACATAAATTTTTATGTAATTGAAGGCCAGATGTGCTAAAAGTATATCTTATGAGCTTTAATATGAGCCAATTTGAATAAATTGCGTTAATTAGTAACGGAGATATTACCGTTTATATATAACAGTGCGCGCTCTATTACACAAATTTTGAATTTAAATACTTTTCGAAAGAATCAAGTTTTATGAAAATAAAACTATACGTATACTTTATTTTTGTTCTTTCAATCGAATAAAAAAGTTTGACAGAAATAAAATTAATAATACCAACTCCTTGGAAAAGAAGTCAAGTAAAACAGGACAACAAAAAAGAAATTTATAAAGTTAATTTGTTACAACAAGAGAGCATCAAGTATTTATATCAGAGAAGGTTAGATAATTTATTTACAGAAATGCCTGTCAGTAATAATATCAATTTGGAATGGGAAACACTAAAGAAGGTAATACTCCAAGCAGCAGAAGAAGCTCTTGGAAAGAGAATCAAAAGACATAAAAAAAGAGGATTAAGAATATGGAATCAAGAGTTTGCAGACATAATTAAAAACAAGAAGGACGCATATTTACGATATTTACAAGACAAATCCATAGAGAATAGAACTGAATATAAAAGGAGATGTGCAATTGCTAAGAGAGAAGTAAGAAGGATACATAGAAAAAGTTGGGAAACATATGTAAATGAATTAGAATGTGATTTTCATGGAGCCCAAAAGTATGCATATAAAGTCCTAAAAATGATAAATTCTGAGGAAAAAGATAAAATACAATTGAATCCAATTATAGAAAGTGAATGGCTGGAATTTTACAAAGAATTATGGACTCAACCCGATCAAGAAGATGTCTACATAAATACTGAGGAAGCACATATAGACTATATAACAATGGATGAGATGATAGAAGTAATAAAGAGTAGTAAAAATAAAAAATGTCCTGGTATTGATAATATTAATATTGAACTGATAAAGTATGCGACACCAGCTGTATTATATCGCCTTCTTAATTTAATAAATATATGTTGGAGTCACGGATACATTCCAGAAGAATGGAAAACTGCTGTCATTGTACCAATCTTCAAAAGAGGTGGAAGAAGCAATTGCAATAACTATAGAGGTATTAGTTTACTGGGTACTTGTTATAAGATATATGCAAAATTAATAACAAGAAGATTAAATAAAATTACAGAAGTATTGTTAAAAAACGAACAACATGGATTCCGGAAAGGACGATCAACAACAGATTGTATCTTCACCATAAACCAGATAATTGAAAAAAGAAGAGAATATAACTTAGAAACACACTTATTATTCATCGATTATGAGAAGGCTTTTGATAGAGTGAATAGATCAAAATTATGGAAAATAATGGAGAAAAGAGGATACCCACAACATCTGATAAGAATATTACGTAGCATGTATCTTAATACCAATATTTGCATTGACAAAGGGAAAGGTCCAGGTAAATTAACAACAGAAGTTAATGGAGGTGTTAGACAAGGGTGCCCACTATCACCCACTTTATTTAATATATATCTTAACGAAGCCATTGATGACTGGCTGAATATTTTAAACTGTGATTTTATCTTAGATGAAACACCTGTAAATTGCCTACTTTTTGCAGACGACCAAGTGGTGATTGCTGATACAGAATACAACCTCCAAAGTGCAGCTTATAAACTGAGTCAAATAACCAAAGGCTATAATTTAAAAATATCACACACTAAAACAAAAACAATGGCTTTCATAGGGACCCAGCATAAAAGGTCGAAAATAGTTATTGACTCCAAAATTATTGAGCAAGTTAGTAACTTTAAATATTTAGGATGCAACATTTCTTATATGGAAAAAAGAGATATGGAAGAAAAGATGCATAGATTTTAAGGTATATGTGGAACAATTAGACGGAGCTTAGGAAAAAGAACAACGAAAGAAACACAGTTAAAACTCTACAAAACAGTAGCCCTACCAGTACTACTTTACGGAGCAGAGACTTGGACCTTAACAGAAAGAGACAAAAGACGACTAGAAGCCTCAGAAATGAAATTCCTAGGATCAGTGGCGGGATATTCTTTATTACAACACAAGAGGAATGAAGATATCAGAAAAGAATTAGGGATAGAGGGAATAACACAAAAGTTAACAAATCACAGAAATAGGTGGATGGAACATCTAGAAAGGATGGAGGATCACCGAATCCCCAAGAAAGCTTTCCAGTATGCTCCAAGAGGAAGGAGAAATGTTGGTCGTCCTAGGTTTCGTTGGAGAGAACAATTCTAATGGGGACGGAACGGGCCTACCGGCTCAACCCGTGATGTTGATGATGATGATGAAATAAAAAACATCAAGGTTAAATTTCCTTTAAATTTGTCCGGTTTGACGTGGAATGACTCCGATAGATTAATTCTGAAACCCGAAGTGAAAAAAAAAATTCTGGTTAGTGCTTACATGTTGAATAACTTATTAGAGAAGTGTAACATCACCAAACAGAACTGCTATTAGTAATCATGTTCTTCTTTTTTTTTTTTTTTTTTTTCGTACGTTTACTTCAGTAAGTTAGGCGCAGGCATTTACTGTAACTATGTTAATTGTTAATTGATTTATTACCATTCAGAAAATTCTTCTTCACTAGAGATCGTGCCTTTTCATTAAATTAAATGTTACAGGATAGAACCTGAAGATCTTTGTTTTATAGCTGTCCATATTAATGATTTGTTTGTTTAGTCAACTGTTCGAAGACAGTTCTGAACCTCACAAGTGATACCAACAAGGCACCACTTATGAGAACTAGGCCAGGAGATAATGGGGTAGGATGGTCAGTTTTTTTCTCCTCCGTTGCATACATCGCCGACTAGCTACATATTACTCTAGTCAGACTTCAGATGCATACAAACGAATTGTTCTTCCTCTGATACATATCGTCAAGCAAGATGTACTGCCTGATAATAATAGATGTACACTTAACTGAAAAAAGAATGGGCCGACTTTTGGTCGATAGAAATGCCAAGTTCTATCGCGCGGTTCACTCGTGTAAACGCACTGCACTTCAAGGCTCTACTGTGGTATCTCTTCATTGAAAGTCGTCCGTCTACAATATAGTCAACCTTACGAGCTGTGTGCGGCCCAGTGGTAAGATGTCTGACATTCGTATCAGAAGTTGTAAGTTCGCCTCCCGGTACGGTAAAATAATGTTTTTATTTTAGTTTTTAATTTATTCTTGTCTGTGCAAGTAAAGCGATAGGTTTGGAAGTAAGTATATGATTATGTCTCGCGACCAGAATATTGTACGAAATGGAAACATAAAAATTGGAGATTTATCTTTCGAAGATGTAGAAAAATTCAAATATCTTGGAGCAACAGTAACAAATATAAATTACACTTGCGAGGAAATTAAATGCAGAATAAATATGGGGAATGCCTGTTATTATTCGGTTGAGAAGCTTTTGTCATCTATTCTGCTGTCAAAAAATGTGAAAGTTAGAATTTATAAAACAGTTATATTACCGGGTGTTCTGTATGGTTGTGAAACTTGGACTCTCACTTTGAGAGAGGAACAGAGATTAACGGTATTTGGGAATAAGTTGCTTAGGAAAATATTTGGGGCTAAGAGGGATGAAGTTACAGGAGAATGGAGAACGTTACATAACGCGGAACTACACGCATTGTATTCTTCTCCTGACATAATTACGAACATTACATCCAGACGTTTGAGATGTGCAGGGCATGTAGCACGTATGGGCGAACCCAGAAATGCATATAGAGTGTTAGTTGGGAGATCGGAGGGAAAAATAACTTTGGGAGGCCGAGACTTAGATAAAATGGATTTGAGGGAGGTGGTATATATGATGATAAAGAGTGAATTAATCTTGCACAGGATAGGGACCGATGGCGGTCTTATGTGAGGGCGGCAGTGAAACTTCGGGTTCCATAAAAGCCATTTATAAGTAAGTAGTTAATTTATTAGTTTAAATGTGAAATGATATTTGTTCATAAACTTCGTTATGCCTGTCTTGTAAAAATATTATTGCTCATCATCTGTGGGCTATTAATAGGCGAGAACTGACCTGTATAAACAAAAATACCTGTTTCATATCCTAAAAAATCGGACGCATATGAAACATGAATAAATAATTAAATAAACAAGAAACAAAAAATTTGTTAATATATTACCAAAAAAAATGCCTGTGGAATATTTATTATTATTTTTGCATTGATTTCCGTTAAATATACTAATTTTGAATAGTGATGTTGTTGCATTTTGAATATAAATGTATTTAAGTAGTTTAATATAATAAAATATTGATTTGTGGTGTCAGTGGGGACTAGTATCTCGTCCACAAACCACCTGAGTCAACAACTGCCCTCATTCTGCTCGGCATGGAGTCCACAAGATTATGGAACAGGTCTAAATTCATAGCCACCTCCTCCCACGTATCTAGAACTCTGTCCCTCCAATTCGGGCGTCGGAAACTGCACACCAAAATTTTCTACCTGGATTATGGTCATATGGAAACTGCACACCAACATGTTTTCTACCTGCTTTGCCGATACTACACATAGTTTTAATTTATCAAAGTCTTTTAATTTTGTTCGAAATGGAGCGTTTGTTTACATCTGAAAGTGAATGCGGAATTTTAATGCTGGTGTATGAGGATTGTATGTTTTATAAACCCAAAGAATTGAAAAACTTCACTACATCTATGGTAGTAATAGACTTTGAACTAGCTATACATGCTGCAGTGGTGAAACTTGGGAATAAGTTACTATTACACTCGTAGGTTACCGCTTCCATCTTGCGCAAGCATGGTGGCGTAAAATAACAGGGTGTAGGACTGGCGAAGGAGTACAAAGAAGACAGTGAGATAGGACAGTGGCTCAGGATGGTTTTTGGCACAACGTATTTGAATCCAGAGGAAGTCGGGAATTTCTTCGCTATGGAACTGGTTGAGGTAAAACTGATAGCCTATTAGACTTGAGAAATTTGTAGATTACTTACTAGAAACGTGCATCTCCGAAGATGCAATTTTCCCTCCTACTGTAGGGGCAGCCATGACTGCATCGACCTCTCGCACAACAAATGGCTGTGAATCATTTCACAAGCATTTTATTTCCAGTTTTTACAGCAGTCATCCTTCATTGTATAAATTCGTGAATCAACTTTTGGACATACAAATTGAGACTTATATTAAACTGCAAAGCAATGAAGGAAGAAAGCAAGCGAAGTTTCAATGTAAAGTCAGCCAAATGCAAAAGAAATATATATTTTAAATTGTGCAGTTTCCGGGTAGAATTAGTAAAACCCTTGTGAATCAGTGTGCAGTATCCGGATAGGATTAGTGGGTCCCTCGAAAAGCGGTGTGCTGTTTCCGGATCAAAGTGTGCAGTTTCCGCCTACCCTCTCAATTCGTCAGCTGTCCGAACGGATGGTTGTTCTGCCCAATTAGAGAGTAGGATCCGTTTGAGTGTAGCCCACAAATTTTCAATCGGAGTCATATCTGGTGATTTTGGAGGCCAGTCGACCAGGTCGACATCAGGTCTCCTCGTAAACCTGCTTTGAATCCGGTTGGCGGTGTGCTGGAAGAAAAGTGTTCCTTCTGGATATCGTTCTCGGGCGGAAGGGGTCATTACATTTGCCAAAATGTCTTCGTAGACTTCTGCCGTAAACCGACCGTGGATTCGTTTCAGAAATCTTGCCCCATCATATGACATCCACCCCCAACACGCGACCCTCACGCAACCCGACTTTTTAATTCATCTCACGTTGCGTTCTTCGTATCGGTGGGCATTCATATAATGAACTAGGGCAGTACTATCGTTGCTATTGTAGACAATTACCTCGTCGGAGAAAATGACATTTCTCCAATCGAAGTCCTGTCAGAGAGTAGCATACGCTAGCTAGACGGTCGACAACATGCTCCATCGACAAATGTTCTCTCCTTACAGCTCGACGACACCGTATGCCACGCTCTCTAAAAGTCTCCTCACGGGGTGTGGGGAACTTGGAAAGTTGAACGCCATCTTGAGTTGAGAGACAGTTCTAAAGGGGTGCATCTCAACTTCCCTCAATAACATGGCGTTCTCTTCCCTTGTAGAGATGCACGGCCGACCAGGAATGGGACGATTCACAACTTCACCATTCCCGATAAAAAATTTAGCCCACCGCTTAGCAGTTGAAAACGGGACGCCAATCTCTCTGGCCGCCATCGACGCAGAATAACGACCCATTCATTTTCCCGTTAAGTGTACATATCAGTCAGAACCTCAATCAGAGGATATTAATGATTTAATGTATATTATCTTTAAACAACAATCTAGACTTTGGAATACATATTTGTTCCACAATTTCTCAGCAGTTTTAATACAATTAGATTTTTCAGTAGAATGAATCTTCTCATCTTTTATATATCGACCATTTTTCTTCTGATACACCGCCTATTTGTCTGTCTATGTAAAATATTTTTTTTTCCTACTTTATTCGTTAAAACTTTTTCTCCTAACATATTCACGTGTCCACACCTGTGGAATAACGGTCAGCGCGTCTGGCTGTGAAACCAGGTGGCCAGGGTTAGAATCCCGGTCGGGGCAAGTTACCTGGTTGAGGTTTTTTCCGGGGTTTTCCCTCAACCCAATACGAGCAAATGCTGGGTAACTTTCGGTGCTGGACCCGGACTCATTTCACCGGCATTGTCACCTTCATATCATTCAGATGCTAAATAACCTAGATGTTGATACAGCGTCGTAAAATAACCCAATAAAATAAATAACATATTCACGTATCCACATAGACAAGCAGCTTATGTAACCCGTTGAATTCCAAACCCTCTCTGTTATCCTAAACTTTCCTAATGGCATATTCTAGAGAAAAGTTAAAAGGTAAAGGTGATAGTGCATCTCCTTGCTTTAGCCCGCAGTGAATTGGAAAAGCATCCGACAGAAACTGCCCTATACGGACTCTGCTGGACGTTTCACTGAGAAACATTTTAATTAATCGGAATACCAAATTCAATAAGAATATTATATAAAATTTCTCTCTTAACCGAGTCATATATACTGTATGTACTGTACCCTTATATTCCCATTTTTCTCAAATATCTATCCAATACAAAAAATCTAATCAATATTTGATCTATTACGCCTGAAACTACACTGTTGATCCCCAATAATTTCATCTACGTATGGAGTTAATATGCTCGAAAGAATATTTGATAAAATTTTGTACGACGTCAACAAACCTGATATTCCTCGAAAGTTACAACAGTTAGTTTTTCCCCCCGTCTTAAAGATAGGTACAATTATGGACTCTTAAAAATATTTATGAAATTTTTGTTAAGAATTATCTTGACAAATGTGTACAAACTTATACACAGTTCCCTGACTTAATTTTGTTGGTAATGTCAGGGAAAACATGTTTCTTTATGCAATTGTCAAGTTTTATTTATCACAAAGACTTCATAACCATGTTACGAATAAGTACTGTATAACTTATGATTGTTAAATGACAGTCCGTAGAAATAGCGTACAGCCATTATTATTTTTCCAGGAGAAAGACAAGTTTTCAGTTAAAACCGAAGGTCAATTTTCTTCACACACACACGCACGCACGCACGCACACACACACACACACACACACACACACACACATATATATATATATATATATATATATAAAAGATCACCTTTTGAATGCGGATTTGATCCCAAATCAAGAGCTCGATTACCATTCTCACTACGATTCTTCTTAATTTATATACAGACTTTAGTATGTAAATTAGCTAACTTTAGAACACAAAGTCGTGCCTCGAAGTTTACTTGTTTTCAGATATTGGAGAAATAAACTTTCAAACTCTCAGAATTTGGAGCTGTGGCTCATGGTTTGTATGCTTTCTGGTAATGGAGGTATAATTACCTATTTAAGAACTTATTTACGACTGATAATTGTCTTGCTTTCAGGTTTTGAAGATATAAACTTAAAACTTTAATAGCATAGAATTGTAACCTTGAAATACTGATGACATCATCTTTAAGATTACGGAGGTGTGACTCATGCTTTCTTTTGATTTCAGATATTGGACACATAACTCTTCTGACTTGAAGAAAATGTATTGTGACTCAAAGTTTTCATATTTTCAGATATTGGAGATATAAATTAATCATATTTAAGAACACGGAGTTGTGACTTATAGTTCACTTACCTTACGATACTGGAGACATAAACTTAAAAACTTTAGGAGTACTAATTAGTGGCAGTTTGCTTACTTTCAAATATTTCAGACGAACTGGTCAGCTTAAAGAACATTTAGACTAGTTTTCTCATACTTTATATAATTTCAGACATTTGTGAAATAAACTTATTAAATTTAAGGATTCAGATTTATGAATCATTGTTTAGTTATTTTCACATATTAGACACGTACGTATAGTGTAGGCCTATGTCTGGACTATAAGCAAATTTAACACAGGAAGCTCGGCGAGTTTCATTAACTAACGTTTTTAAAAAATAGAATTTATAGAAATTATAGTTGGATGTTTTCAGTAATTGTGTAACAAATCGTAAATATTAATTATGGAATAAAATAAATCAGATACATAGAAAACTCTTTATGTTTTCTTTAATTTACACTTAGTTTGTGCTATCTTTTACAAGGACTAACTTATTAGAATTTTAAAATATTACAGTACGCGCCAGCGTGCTTAGGCCTACATTTTATGTCTAGCGCAGGCTGCAGTTAAACGTTATTTAACATCAAACAATTTGTTATTCATTGTTTTCTTACCTTGAGAAAAAACTTATAACAATATTAGTTGTAGTTCTTTTTATTACGGAGAAGGGCCCGAAGGCTTGCTTCGCAGCCTGAGGCAGCAGTTGTAATAATAGTAGACCTAATTAAAGTAGTAGCATTTTGATTATCGACGATTTTAATTACAGAGGTTATTCAGAATCCTTATTATACTTGAGCGAGAAATGGCCGACAATTTCTTTCAGGAATATAGTTATTTTAAGTGCTGTAAATCTACGACACAGGACCCATAGCTTTATTCCGTACAGAGGAATCCATGCTAAATATTCTACCCTTTAAAATCCATAGCAATCACCTGGGAATGAATCCAAGAAGATCAAATCCAACATATAGTATCATACCCTCAGATTACCGAGGACGATTCACGATACAATACTTGCTAACTTTAATAAAACAGAATCATAGTTTACTTATTCGCAGATAATGGAAACATAATCTCATATAACCTTAAGAGCACAAATTTGTGTTAGTATGTATGTATGTATGTAAGTATGTATGTATGTAAGTATGTATGTATGTATGTATGTATGTATGTATGTATGTATGTATGTATGTATGTATGTATGTATGTATGTATATGTATGTTCGCTATAATATACATAAACATATATGTAAGTATGCATGCATGAATGTATAGAAATATGTGTGTATGTATGTATGTATGTATGCATGTATGCATGCATGTATGTATATATTTATGTATGTACTCGTATGGTTGTATGTATGTATGTACACTAGGTACCAAAAAGCAATTGGGCACTGTTTTTGTCCCTTTAGAACCTCGTGGTACCACCTCTTGTAGCTATAACAGCAGCCACCCTGTCAGGTATGCTCTCCCCTAGTTTGTGTAGGATATCCACTGGAATGCGTCGCCATTCCTCTTGCAACATGGCACTCAGTTGGACAATGGAAGTTGGCCCCATGTTTCGGCGGCTACTATGCAGTGGTATGCAGACAATAATGTTCACCGGTTGGACTGGCCTGCACAGAGTCCTGATCTCAATCCCATTGAGCACCTTTGGATCATCTTTGGGATGAATTGGACCGGCGATTGAGGTCTCGGGAGATGCGGCCAACTTCTGTTGTCCAACTGAGTGCCATGTTGCAAGAGGAATGGCGACGCATTCCAGTGGATATCCTACACAAACTAGTGGAGAGCATGCCTGACAGGGTGGCTGCTGGTATAGCAACAAGAGGTGGTACCACGAGGTTCTAAAGGGGTAAAAACAGTGCCCAATTACTTTGTGGTAGATAGTGTATGTATGTATGTATGTATGTATGTATGTATGTATGTATGTATGTATGTATGTATGTATGTATGTATGTATGTATGTATGTATGTATGTATGTATGTATGTATGTATGTATGTATGTATGTATGTATGTATGTATGATGTATGCATGTATGTAGAAAATCAGTAAGGAGTTATGACATAAATACTAAACTGTTAAAATATGCGTTAAAGCTTTTTAAAATCCGACTAAGACTACATAAAGAAATGCTGAAAAAAAAAAACAATGCCTTATGAATGGTGAGCGTTGATATTTAGTCTTGTTATTTTGTCTTTTCATAAATAAATGCAGCCTGGTATTAAAAACAAGAAACAAATGTCATCAACGTTATTAATGCAACCAAATTACCGTATTTTATTTTTTTAATACTTCTTAATGGGCAAAGAATGTTACAAGGGCTTTGCAAATGTATTCTTCATACTTACTTCCGCACAGGAGTTTTAGTTGGAGAGCAGAATCGCTATAATATTGATCATTGCGTGAACGTCTTTCTGGCCAATTGGCTACAATTCAAACTACTTAATCGACGAAATCTTTACAGAATTGTTAACAGGTAAATTCAATATTTTTTTATTTTACGTGACAAAATAATACATGTTTTTAAATGGATGTAATTGAAAGAATAAAATACTAACAGTAAGTGTGAAGTATGGGTGCCTTGTGGCGAGACTTGCTAGGATTCGGATGATGATCTTGATGCCTGTATGAGGCTGTCTGAGTGGTGCCCCGATGACATTTGCAAATGGAATATGATAATGGAGACCGTTAGGGATCTTAGTTGTCACTGTGGCATCTCTGTGGCTGAAAACCACTGATAGGATTTCCCATTTTACTTACCATTGCATTCTGGAAATTGTAAGCATCAAGGATCTAAGTATCAGGAAGTGATGTATGTCCCATTCACACACAGAAAGGCGCAAGTCATTAAGAACAAGAAACTGCTTAAGGAGGATGTGCAGAATGATGCAGCTTGGCGTTTGGAGAATAAAGTTGCATCCAACAATATAGTTTATATTTTATATAATGTATTTACATAATTCAAAGATGCTTTCAATAAACTGATATTTCGCAGTGGTGCGACGATGGAATAATGAGATAATTGTACAGATCAAAGAGTCGTTTCTTATTGGAGAATATTTTGAAAATAATCTCTGTAATTTTGCGTGTAATCTGTTAAGAAAATGACAACGAATATTACAAAAAATCTTTGTACCTTTCTAAACGATATTTTAATGGCAAAATAGGATAAACTCAGTCTTAATCTCTCCCTAAGAAATAGAAAATATCTCTGTAACTCACAATATTCAGTCGCTTTGTTTCAGTAAATTTGATGGCCATTGTCTATGGAATGGTGGTGGCATGGACCTCTCCAACGATTCCTCTCTTGAAGCTAGGGGACCCTGCTGTCGGAGGAGAAGAGCTCACATCCGAACAGGAGACTTGGCTCGGCTCTATACCTCACTTGGCGGCGTTCGTCGTCTCACCGCTGTACAGTTACCTGAACCAGAACTCTGGACGCAAAACAACGGGATACCTCGCCGCAGCACCTCTCATTGTGGCCTGGATTCTTGTTATTTTCTCCAACTCGATCATCTATCTCTTTGTGGCGAGAGTAACTATGGGCTTCTCTCTAGCTGGGGCTAACATATTTGGCACTATGTATATCGGCGAGATTTCTCAGGACGATATCAGGGGAACGCTAGGAACGTTTCGTGGCATTTCTATCGACGCAGGCATTCTCTTCTGCTACTGTATCGGACCTTACATGTCTGTAAGGGATATGAGCATTGTAGCTATCACATTACCCATTTTGTTTATGTTAACATACATCTGGCTTCCAGAATCGCCGATGTATCTTCTCGGCAAAGGGAGATCAGAAGAGGCTTTGAAATCATATCTTTGGTTTCGTGGTGGTGATGCGCAACTTGCTGATGAGGAAATGAAAAAATTGAGTATGGTTGTACAGAACAACGTGAAAGTAAGTCTGAGAGACTTGCTTGCTGTTCGAGGAACTAGGAAGGCTCTCTTAATTGCCGTTGTATTCTGCATAGTGATGGTGTTATCAGGTATGAATGTTATTTTTAGCTACTGTACGAGGTTATTTGAGACATCTGGGAGCAGTTTGTCACCAGAAATATCCTCCATCATTGTAGCTAGTTTGAACCTTCTGGGTTCCATTACTGCTGGAATCTGTGCAGATCTTATAGGAAGGAGATTCATTCTGATCAGCACACAAATTTTACAAGCAGTTTCCCTTGGAGGTATGGGTATTTTTTTGTTTCTGGGAGAGTCAGGTATTGATGTTAGTGCTGTGAACATTATTCCAGTCATTTGTTTGTCTGTGTACTGCTTCTGTATCGTGGCAGGATTGGGAACAGTAGGGTACGTAGTATTTTCAGAAACGTTCCGTCCTGAGGCAAGAGGTGTTGCTATGAGTGTCATCGGTTTATGTGTCTGGATGTTAGGATTTTTATCCACTAAATTTCACAACAGTTTGGAGGAAGTATTAGGCTTGTATGGATGTTTCTGGCTCTATGCGGCCGTATCTCTGGCTGGATCTATTTTTACATATTTTCAACTACCAGAAACGAGAAATAGGAGTTTGGAATCAATTCTCCGTGAGCTCAATGGTGAACGAATAGACGATTTTAAAGGCTAACTCAGAAAGATTTTCTATAGGCTATATTTATTTCAGTCGTTGTGGTTTTGGTAATTGAGGGGCTTAGAACAAAAAGCAGGTAAGTGACGGAAACCTAGTTTTGAGGAAATTACAGTTAAAGTTCTACATGCAATGGAATATTATACACTCGTATGGTGAAATGATGCCCATATTGCAGCACTGCACAGTGTGATCACTTACCTGATTTTATCCCAAAGAAAAATCCTTTTGGGCTATCACAACATGCACTTAACTGATTTTTTTTAATAATGTCACTTACCTGCTTTTTGTTCTAAGCCCCTCAATTAATAATTTATTCCTATAGAATTGGATTCTATTATCATACAAAATATATATTATCCTGATTCATTATTGTGTACAATAGACAAGGACCGTTTATTCGATATTTACGTAGTGATTGCTGAATTTTTAAATTGATACTGTAAAGAACTTGCAGTTTGGTATTACAATATTATTCACAAAATGTATGATGGGATAAATGCTAGTTTACTCTAAAACTTATGATTCTTAGTTTGAGATTTATATTACCTATCTTTGTTTTCCCAAATACAAAAGTTAGATATGTTAAAATTAATCATAATTAAATTTTCGAGTAATTTTATATTAAATTGCTGTTACACTTTTAATATTGGAAAGTTTTCACTTTTATGTCGGAATACCTAATTTGTTTAGAAATATTATCAGACATTACATTGGAATGTGTGACAGTTTAAAATATACACTCTTTATATTTAAGACAGGAAAATGGATATAAGTACTTCGTTTTGTGGTAGACTAAACCATTCTTATGTATTAATACGAAATATTTTCCAAACAAAAGTAAACAAAATTCTGGAAGTTAAAAATTTATGTCAGATTATGAAATGTACAAAATAATTGATTCGATGATTGCAGAAAGGACGTGAGTCACATTTTTTTTATATAAAATTCAGTTATGAATAGATTCTGAATCTCTGTAGATATATTCACCTTCGTGCATAGAAAAGACCCCAACCTACGGAAATCTAAGGTTGAAAACATGAGATTGAATTTCTGGTTGAGTGCAGAAAGATCCGGATTCCAGGACTGCGGATCTTTCTGCACTCAAAAGTTGGTTCGCGAATCGCAAATATTTTGTTTCGTTGTTTTTTTTTGCAAATCTCATGGTGTAGGAGGTGTAAGTAACAGATATGCTAGATTTTAAATCTTAGTAACCATTTTATTCATTACGTCTACATTTAACCAGTTTGTCTATGAAAGTGAAAATAAAGAGTTGGCTACTGCCTATGAGTATATTGGTGGCTTGTCCTCCAGCACATCGATGGCTCAGAACCAGACTGTTTCAAGTCCATTTTACTATTATTTTTTCAGGCCTTATTGTCCATTCCTCGTCATCGTACCTCTTTCTATTCATCCTCTTTCATTGTGTCAGTTTGCCGCCTATGGAACTCCTTACCTCGTCATGTCAGGGATTGCCGAACGATTAATCAATTTAAATTAAGAATTAAGAATTACATACTTTTACATGAAACTGATTTGTGAGTGTTAGCCGATTTTTTATAGATTACTCTGTGTGTGTATATAAATTGTCATTTAGGCCTATCATAAAGTAGAATTAGGATATGAATTGTAAATAACTTAATTATGTATCATGTTTAGTTAATATTTCATTATAGCCCATGTAAGCTTGTTAATGTGCATGAAAATTATTTTTATTTTTAAGTACGACTTTCGTATTTTTGTCATTGTTTTATTATGTATTTTACTTCTGGTAGTGTGGCAGAGAAGGCCTCATGGCCTTAACTCTACCAGAATAAATAAATAAATAGGTAGATAGATGGATGGATGGATGGATGGATGAATAGATAGACAGAGATAGACAGAGATAGATAGATAGATAGATAGATAGATAGATAGATAGATAGATAGATAGATAGATAGATAGATAGATAGATAGATAGATAGATAGATAGATAGATAGATAGAAAGATAGATAGATAGATAGATAGATAGATAGATAGATAGATAGATAGATAGATAGATAGATAGATAGATAGATAGATAGATAGATAGATAGATAGATAGATAGATAGATAGATAGATAGATAGATAGATAGATAGATAGATAGATAGATAGATAGATAGATAGATAGATAGATAGATAGATAGATAGATAGATAGATAGATAGATAGATAGATAGATAGATAGATAGATAGATAGATAGATAGATAGATAGATAGATAGATAGATAGATAGATAGATAGATAGATAGATAGATAGATAGATAGATAGATAGATAGATAGATAGATAGATAGATAGATAGATAGATAGATAGATAGATAGATAGATAGATAGATAGATAGATAGATAGATAGATAGATAGATAGATAGATAGATAGATAGATAGATAGATAGATAGATAGATAGATAGATAGATAGATAGATAGATAGATAGATAGATAGATAGATAGATAGATAGATAGATAGATAGATAGATAGACATGTAGGTAGGTAGGTAGATACATAAATACATAGATACATAGATAAATAGATAAATAAATAAATCAATCAATCAATCAATAAATCAATAAATAAATAAATAAATAAATAAATACATTTTAAGCTCCTGACTTTCAAAGCTTCATTTAACAATAATAATAATAATAATAATAATAATAATAATAATAATAATAATAATAATAATAACTTAATAATAATAAAGGTGCGCCTGATAAGGCATTTGAGATCTTGTTTTAGGTCAGTTCTTAGCATATTCATTTAGCGTATTATTGTTATTCTGAAGAAACACACCTTCAAGACTAGTGTACGAGATGGTCAGAGAAACTTTCTACGTAGAAGACATCAGACTCCAAATACTACTGCAATCGACACAACCCTACAAAGACCTCCTAGAGAGAAGATAAGATAAACGCCGTACGATAGACCGCGACTTCTACGCCACAGGTGCTATGGTAGATAGGAACTGGACTAAAGAAAATCAGACTCATAGACATGCAATAACCCGCTTCGCGATACATGGTTGTCACCATAAGTTGTGCAAGACAAAAGGTTATCACGAACCGTGTGAAACAATAATAATTTGGAATAGCTTCACAGCAACCTTATGGAGTGGAATATTTACAATTTTTCATATAAGCAGACAAGAACTGGAACACAATGAAACACAGATTTCTTTCTTATAAAAAGTTGGACTTAAAACAGTTTGGTTCTCAGCCATCGACGTTTCACCTGTCTTTTTCTCAAAAACAAAATATTGCTTTGCCTGTGTGCCTTCCATATCCAGGCAATGCAGCTTCAATCAAAGTTCAAAATGTCCGATGTTCAGAAATAAGCTGTCTAAATGTCGAAAACTGCTGAAAATGAGGAATTCTGGAATGATATCTTCCGATGGCCTGCTGTAGAATGAAGATACAAAAATGTAGGATATTGTATTACAGAGACTTTGTTTAAATATTAACGTTTTAATGTAAAATCTGAAGAATGTTAGAAGGAACTTGAAATTTTTGTGCTTTCAGTAATAAAATAATAAAATATGTTAATTAATTTTGACACACATTAATAACTAAAAGCCACCGTCATAGCTCCACAGTGTGTAATTTAGAGAGTCTAGCAGGCCAAAAATAATTTCTCGAAAACTAATCGCTCAATTTGGTACGTAGCTTCAATTATTGACAGTGAGTAAGTTTTTAATAATGAAAATGAAAATAGCAACTAATTTTACAAAAAATTAAATTAGCAATATTGTAATAATTTCTTTTTTATTTGAGTCAAAAAATAAATTTATGTTCATAATGTGGAATGCACTTAAAATTGGAAGATTAAGACGAAGGAATATTGCTACATATCATACTCGTTCAGAAGTTAGATGCATTCCTATCAGAATCTGTATCCTCGTTGCTAGTCTCTCCTTCGTCAGCACCGAGTAATGTAGGCTTGGAGAGCAACTGCAGCACTTCTCTTGATATTATTTTCTTGATATGATTTTCTTTCCTTAATTTCCTTAAGCTGGTGATGTAAGGGTCCAAAGAAATAAGTAGCCCGAGCAAAATATTGGTATTAGTGTCATTTCTCGATGTTTTGCTTGTGAAGACTTTTCTGAAAAGTCTATCTTCATTGTTCGTTTCCTGGGCTTCCTCAGATAGTTTACAAGTAGGTATAACAGTGTGCTATGATCTTCCATCCATGAGCCAAGAGTCTGTGAAGGGTTGTAGGCATAAAATACTATTTGTACATGTATAAATACAATTTCCTTGTCTCTCTTGTATACATGCCAAATGCCCGTTTATCAATTACAAACCTACAAAAAAAGTTTCTAATATTGTATATGTAGACTAATTATTAGATTTATATGTATTCCCATAATATAAGTGGAAGTGACAACATCCCCGAAAAATTTTCTTGCGGTATTTCCATCGTTTTTATTGCGACTGCTTTACATTGGCATGTCAAAAAGTAGTTCCCTTTCCTGACTGAACCTATCCTATCTTTAATTGTTCGCACTAAATAATACGGTGGATATAAATTTAACTATTCAAGATTTTGCATTTTCCCTTATTTTTATATTGATTAGAGGTCAACTGTAGATCAGTAATCAAAGCGAGATCATTATTATGTGACATTGTTGGTCGTTCCTGCAAAACCAATTTTCACGTTTTCATTTTGTATAATTTTTCCAGTTTAATTTCTATAATTTTCCAGTTTTCTGGCGAGACACTATTAAGTGCACTATTCAGAAGTTTGCTCAGCTCGCACACCGGTAACCCTTTTAAGTTCTGTGAAATAATTTTTCTCTTCACCTGCGACAAAACTATTTCAATCGGGTTTAGGACAGAATGATAGAGTGCCCATATGAAGCCGTCATTTCATCTATTGCATATCTTCGCTTGCGTTCATATGGTAAAAGCTGTTCATCAATAATATGAAGTAGGACAGGTATTATCGGAACTGGGTGAGGTATGGTAATGTGGTGCTTTTTCATATAATCTGTTATTGCGTCTTTCTTTCAAGAGGTATTCGGTTTAGGGTTCAGGATTCAACTGTGATATGAGGCATTAGCACAAACGATCATTGATGGCTCTTGCAGACGTTTGAGGATAGAATTTTCAAACCAGTTTTCAAAAATGGTGGCGTTGATTGTACAGTGGTAGTCTGCAGACGCAACAACCATACTATTGTGAGTGATAAATAGTGCATCTTCAATGAATCCTTCCTGGCCACCACAATGAATAATTGAAGACCTCAGAGGTAAATAAATGATAACTCTCAAAATTGAGATTGGCAGTTTTCTGGTTGTTAACAGCCTATAAGCCACAGTATCTTTGATTTGGTTTAATAATTAAGTAAATATGTTAACAAATGATATAAAAATCCTCTTGTACTTGCAGTAAAAATTAAAATGTATGCAATTTGTATATGTGGATTTTCATTATTTACCTCCGAAGTCTTCAATTATTATTCTGTCTCCCTTTCTAGTCTGAAGCCGACACCACACAATTTTCAGAATCGTCCGACCGATTCTTCATTTGGCAAGTGTTGCTGTCATACCAAGCATCATCTATATATATATATATATATATATATATATATATATATATATAACCTATATATATCCTGTGTCTGACAATTCTGAATTTATTACAGATAAGAATACCTCCAAGCGATAATCTCATTGGTTCGACTCTAACTGGTCTTCTATCTACAGTCTGAAATGAAAACCCCATGCTATGTAACAATTTTTTATTTTAGTAGGTATTTTACGACGCTTTATCAACATCTTAGGTTATTTAGCGTCTGAATGAGATGAAGGTGATAATGCCAGTGAAATGAGTCCGGGCTCCAGCATCGAAAGTTATCCAGCATTTGCTCATATTAGGTTGAGGTAAAACCCCCTGAAAAAAACCTCAACCAGGTAACTTGCCCCGACCGGGAATCGAATTCGGGCCACCTGGTTTTGCGGCCAGACGCGCTAACCGTTACTCCACGTTATGTAACAATCTACAGCATTTAATGTTCAGCCACTATAAGGAAATTCATAATCAGTCCCTCCCGTTTTTTCCTGCATGATTTTGTAAGCGATTCCACTTCGGGCGACACCCCCTTCTTATAGCACCCATAAACTGTACGTCGAAGTAAATCGCGACCCTGTCGAACTGACACTTTTTTCTTGTCATTTTTTTCTTTGTTGGTATATTATAGCTATTTAGGCCCTACATCTTTAATTTCAGACTTTTTTTTATCGTAGTAAGTCCAACTCCCTTTGCTATCTTTGTTAATTCATCTATATTTCTTTATGATGATAAAGACTGGATTAATCTTGTCAAGATAGAGACCAATGGCGGGCTTATGATGATAGAGACTGGATTAATCTTGTCAGGATAGGGACCAATGGGGGCTTATGTGAGGGCGGCAATGAACCTCTGGGTTCCTTAAAAGCAAGTAAGTAAGTAAGTATGTAAGTAAGTAAGTAAGTAAGTAAGTAAGTAAGCAAGCAAGTAAGTAAGCAAGCAAGTAACCAGTTTTTTTAACGTGGTCATAGCAGCCCTTCCAGTTGTATTTCGTTGTGGAAGATAGTGAACATTTTGTGATATTAGTCAACGCCTGTAACGACAAGTCACCTGTAACATTATTTCTTCGCACTGAGCTCTTCACTTTAGGAAAAATCAGTTCAATTGCACTAAGTTCACATACATGTGTCTTGGGTTCGATTCCCGGTCAGGTCTGAGTGGAATTTGTGGTGGACAAAACAGACGTTGCAGGGTTTTGTTTTTAGTACTCCCTTTTCCCTCTTACAATCTACCAACACTCTTCACTCCCCCTCATTTCATCTATCATCTGTAATAGTAAAAATAGATTGGGGAATAGTGCGGGTTTCTGATGTTGATTTAGGTTCTAAAGGCTTGGGGCTCCGGGTTCTGTGTTGGGCTCTTCAGTAGATGATGATGGGACCTTACCTGCAGAGCCCAGGAAGTATGGCCCAACTGTCAGCGTCGGATTCATGAATGTCACAATCATCGCATATAGGGCATACAGTGGGCCTAAACGGCCTAAATGCATTAATCCATTCCTGACCCAGCCCTTATGACATCAATAAATCACTCAAGAGAGAGTAGATTGGCGTAATATAGTATCTTCATATGAAGTAAGAATGGTATCTATTTTATGAAACAACTTAGCTGGTTTTTAAAGATTTTACTTACGCATGGATAAGTTACAGTGTACATTTATTTATCTGCAGCCATGTTATGATGTTCTACTTTAGAGCACACCGTGACGGGACCTTGTTAATTTGCATACTATGATATGGGGCGTTATCCATAATCGCTTAAGCTTGGAAAGGGAGATTTGGTATTAGGTTTTCCTTAACATACTTCTCGAAATTGATATGGTACACATGACCATGGTAATTAAGAGTAGATGTGGGCATACCTGCTTTATACAGGGTGATTCACGAGGATTTACCGCCACTTACGGAGTTTATTTCCGAAGACAGTCTTAGCAAAAAAGTCATATAAACATATATCTTAATCTCAATATTTTCAAAGTTGCACTAATTTGAAGTTGTTTGTAAAATAACTTTTTCTTTAGTTTTATGGGTAAAAAAAATATTACAAATAGAAAATGAACTATTCAAAAGTATCATTTTTTTAATTGGCTGGTGTTCTGAAGCTAAAAATATGTTGTCAGTTGCTTTGTGCAGGTTTTGTCTTTCAATTTTTAACTAAAAATGACATCATTCTTATGCACTTATCACAAAATTAGTTACAAATCATAGGACTTCAGGAACTTGATTATATATTTACAGTTTAATAATTATGCATCTTAATGTACAACCTTGAATAATTTACAAGAGTGGCGTGATTTGTAACAATTGTTGTGATAAATGCGTAAGAAAATGTAATTTTGTAGTTAAAAATCGAAAAAAAATTCTGTACGAAGCTACTATGGAATTCACAACACATTTTTAGCTTCAGAATATTAGTTAATTAAAGAAGTGATACTCCTGAATAGTTAATTCTTTATCTGAAATGTTATTTTACTCTTAAAACTCAAGAATAATGGCATTTTACAATAAATTTAAAATTAATGTAACTCTGAAAATATTGAGATTAGGACAAATGTTAATGTGACATTTTTGCTCAGAATATCTTCGGAAATAAACTCCGTAAGTGACGGTAAATCCTCGTGAATCACCATGTATATCAACTTTATATTTTTTATGAAACCCTTACTACTGCCCAAATGAACGATTACTAATCTGTTTTCTAACATCACGTCCATATGAATGCCGATGTCTCTATCTTCTAGTCGACATTTCCTGAAGGTCAAATCACTGACGATCCAACTTTCGTCCAAGTAAACCAGCTCACGACAAAATTCCTTATAGTGTCGAATTCCTAGTCTACTAAGTATTTTTGTCACCAATTCAGAATACCAAATTTCTCTAGTAACATTTTCCGTTGACTTCGACACACTCGATTTAAATGCCATCTTCTTCATAAAAATTTGGAGAGATGACCTATCTGATGAAAATTGTATTTTCTGTCGAACAATGGGCAACAGTTTCGGCATGGTTGGAACCTTCTTCTCTTGCAGTAGATGTCGTGCATAATCCTGCGAACAACGCATTGATCGAGTTACCTACTTACATTGTCGTTTGACGTGCTCTAGTTTTGAATTTCTTTCCAGGAGTCGACAGAAGTTTATTAGGAAAATCTGCTTCTCCTAATTTATTATATTTATGGAGCCCATATTTATTTTTATTGTTGATTACGATTTATTGCAATATAATGCTGCTCTTCTTGTCTAATTTATCGGAAATGAAAGAGCACTTCTTCCCGGAACTGATAATTTCCCGACTCTCCTAAAGGATCACTTTATTCTTTCTTTTGGTAACATTTTCACATAGCATTATTTCTACATAGAATAATATTTTTATTTAATCAGTCAGTCACTATCACAATAAACACAGAGAAAAATTTAAATACTTGTACATTAATCATAGTATATAGCACACTGGACTCCTGGTTGAGGCAGGCATTTTCTGCACGCATACCATAGTCACCTTTATGCTAACTAACTGTACTCTCAGAGTTGTAGAGCTGCTGGTCAATAGCTCAATACGACCCAGCACTATCACCTTATTAGATCTATTGCATTGACCTCCAATCTAGACGTATTCTCAAACCCACACCGACTGAATACTGTGCACTAAGGTTCTCTGCATACCCAGGTTTCGATTAGGTAAATCCACTCGACCCTATGCCAGCCGGCGTTCGAGGAATGCTATGGAATGATGACGGACTGGAGAGTTGACGGAATTATGAAGATTCCTAAAATATGGAAAACGGGAGAACCCTGAGGAAAACACCGATAGTCGGCCTCAAGTGTCACTATGAATTTTTCATAGAAAAATCTCACGTCTGACTGACTGAAAATCAAGGATTTTGTTTATTTATTTTTTTATTTACTCACTCATTCACTCACTCATTTATTTATTTATCTATTTATTTATTTACAGAGTTAGCAAAAATACAAAGAGGCTTTCTACTGACGATTACTCGAGCTTACCGATCTATATCAACAGACGCATCTCAAGTCATCGCAACTGTTGAATCATTAGTTCTCACTATAGGTATTTAGAAGCAAAACTCAGCTCGGACTCCTCGCGGCGCGCATGCTATAACCCTCTTACTTCCCTGCAATAGGCGTGAGAGCATGCACTAAGCAATTTATTTTTATTTAATATCAAATGTGCGTCATTAAATAATTATATATCTTGATTACACAACTTTTAACAATGTATCACTTAGGAATAAAATATATATATATTTTATTCCTAAGTGATACAGTGTTAAAAGTTGTGTAATCAAGATATATAATTATTTAATGACGCACATTTGATATTAAATAAAAATAATATATATATCTTTCACGTGTTAACTTGAACTAGTCACCTAAGGTATTTTTAAATTTAGTTCAAGTTAACACGTGACAGCCATATTATATTCGTAAATGAAGTAATTGCTACATTTGTCATATTACTTTTTTGTAACTGAATTTCGCCTTTAGCAATTTTGATATCTGCAATTGTATAGGATACGTTAATAATGCATTGAAAGCCACTTCTTTAAACTCTGTTACATTAATAATAATAATAATAATAATAATAATAATAATAATGATAATAATAATAATGAGATAATTTAGATATTTATCTGTGATATATATATATATATATATATATATATATATATATATATATATATATATATATAACCATTAAACATTGGGAAACCTGAAACAGCTATTATTGCTAACAAGAATTGTTAGAAAAATATTTCGTTAGCCTATTCTTAAATTGGTTTGATGTCTGACAGTCCCTGACATTACTCGGTAGGGAATTCCAAAGTCGAGGAACAGTCACAGTGAAAGAAGATGAATATGAGGATGTTCGGTGAGAGGGAATGGATAATATTGAGGAGTGTTGTGATCGTGTGTCTAGGTTATGATGGGTGGATAAATTTTGAAAACGAGACGCAAGACAGACAGGAGTGGAGAAATTCAATATTTGAAAGAGAAGGGAAAGACAGTGGATTTTCCTACGATCTTCTAGACGGAGCCAGGACAACATTTCGAGGGATGGTGTTACGTGATCAGCCCGGCGAATATTGCAGACGAAACGGACGTACATATTATGAACACGTTGTAGTCTCTGCGCCGAAGTAACGCTTAGGTCAATGAGCGGAATATCACAGTAATCGAAGTGGGGCATCACGAGTGTTTGCACTAATATTTTTTTTCATAGAAAATGATAGAAAATTCTTCAATATTACTCTTACATTTTCTTTCTATATTTTACATATATGAATTAGGTAACAGTAGAGACAATATTGTCTTATACCAGCGACCGTGAGCTGGCACTCAATTAGTACATAAATTATTTCCCCTCCGTTACCCCTTCTACCACTCTCTCAAACTCACCCCGCTACGCGCAGTTTACGTAACATCACATAGTTTTAAAGTAATCAGTGATGTACTACGTTACCTAAGGAGTATGGCACAGCCAAAGAGAAAATATTCTTTCCGTAAGGAATGGGAATTGGAATTGGATTATTTTTGTGTTGAACTAAATGCAAAAGCGTTTTGTTTGACATGTTGTATAGGCCTACCATTTCGCTTTATTGCACATTTTAACATCAGACGACACTTCAATACGAAGCATACCAAGAAATATGGAAAAAATATAATTTAAGGTATTATTTATGAAATGTCATTTCTGTAGAATTATTGTAACTCTAATAAAATAAACATGTAATAAATTACGGCATTAACATATCAGTAGGCTTCGAAACTTCGGACCCGACAGAGCAGTTCAGTGGAAAATCCGCATAACGGTACACTGAGTATAGTTGTAAAGCGTACAGTGGGTGGGGGTACTGTAGAATGAATGCCAACAAAAACGCAAAGGAAAACGCTCTGGATTTGAAGGTTCTGACGAATAATTTGGTTTTCATACAAACCTATTTTAAAACTATGTCTGAAACTATTACACGGTTAGAAAAGTCAGAGCAAGAGATGCCGGAAGCCCTCAAATTAATTGAGGAAATGACACAGATAATTAATGAGACACCAAGTACACCGGTTACTGAACGGGTAAAACAAGTGGAAATCAATTTTATGTAAAAATAACGGATATGGAACATTGTGTAATATAAACAGCAAATTAGTGGACAAGAGTCACCCGAGAATAAAAGACTGTCTCTTAGAGACTGCAATGATGTTAGGTTTCTTCGTTTTACTCCTATCACGTCATGCGACGTAGAGCGTAGCTTGTCCCAGTACAAACTGTGTTTGGCAGATAACCGAAAAAGATTTAAGTTTGAGACACTGAAAATGTATCTTGTAGTACATTACAATTCGGTACTGTAACTGCACTTCCTAAAGACGACCAATAGGATAAATGAAGAAATTAAAATTACTACAGGTTTATTTCCACCATTAACACTATATATAATTAAACACAAATGCTTATAAAAGACAGGAGAATAAATGTTTTTCATATTCTTTTGATATTGTCATTATGTAATGAATATTTACTTTTAGAATGTCCATATGTGTGTGTGTTTTCCCATACTACCGTACTCTATTCTAAATAGCAACGTTGTTACCTCAACACATCTCTATCTTTCACTACCTGCAACGAGTCAACAACTCTAGTACATGCACAGTAAACTTATTGTATGGGGTCCCAAGTCTCGAAGCCTGCTTATCAGTTAATATTTAGCTGCGTCAAATGATTGTTTACTAATAAATTTAACGATTAGCGTAATGTAATTCTATACGACTTCGTATCAACATAAGAATCTGTTATCTATTATAGGGGACGAGAGTAAGAAGTTGTTAGAAAGTCTAAAAAAAAAAAAAAAAAAAAACACTGAAAAATTCGCACAAGATAGTGAACAAACCACAGCAGAAGAATTTGTTCGTGCCAGCTACCGCATTTCAAAATATTTTGCGGATAGAATGAAATCATTAGCAATGGGGGAGAATGTTAATGACTGTTCAGCTTTAGCTGCAGAAGATGTTTGCCCTAACATAGTCGAACAATTCAAGTGCATCAGTCTGTCACCTCACACAGATGCGGGCAGAATTGTGGTACTTAGTTCTGATATAGAGGTACAATTAACGAATAAAATATAAACTATTAAGCTCCTTGGCACTAGATGAAAGTACAAATAATAAATATATTGCTCAACTAGCTATATTTAATGTAATTAACTTTTCAGATGATAATGCTATGCCACTGATGCAGACTGTGACTGCACTGAAGTTCACTGACTTAGTGTTGTGTAGACGAACAAAAAGTGGAGTGAGGTTGCCACTGTGTTTCCCTTCAGTATGAGCTTCTGACCCCTGTCTTGTACAATTTATTTTATTGCAATTGCTAAGCTCTTATAGTATTTATATTCCGTCATGTATTTATAATCTTTTTATTACATTTATTAACATTATTTTAGTTCTGTTATATTATTTTTTATTTATTTATTAAAGACATCAGCTCAAAGAATTTGAGTGACCACAAGGGTCCTGAATACAATAAACATGTGCAGTATAATGTAATTTGAAATATTAAAGAAAAAAGAAAGTTAATTGTTTAAGGCAAATAATATAAGTGGATTAATTGAAATAGAGATGATGATGTAATATTTGAAGGGAATCCTTGATAATATTTATAAGAATAGACATTACATAATCAAAAGGAATGTGAAGTTCCTTAAGATAATTCCATGTGAATTTTGTAATCGAACCTCAATTGCCAAACAGCAAACCAATGACGGACCATTGTTTAAGAGGGACGTTGTACTTTTGAGAAATATAGGCAGACAAGGTTCATATATAGACTTCTTCTCAATATCAACTTCGGTGGCCTGATTTAGGTTCCTTTCGAAACGGATAGTAGGGTCAAGAACAAGAGCCCGTTTTAAGCGTCCATTAATAGTAATAATGTCTGCCCGTCTGAAAGAACCATCTGATGATACACAATGTACTTCCTCATGAATCTCCCAATTTAAAGTTTTTAACGATGTCGCCAAAGCATGTCGTACACGATGATGTCTAGCATTGATCAGCAGCTCGCCTTTAGGGCATTGTCCAAGCACGTGTCCAACATCATTACTTTATTGAATATCTTCATATTATCCTCGAGCACAATATGAAATACTTTATTACATTTTACACACCTTCCTATTTTTTTTACCAAGTAAAAATATTATCACTATACTATTTTCCTTTACTGTATTGTGTCTGTTCACCTATCAGGATATTGTTTGCTATATTGCTTATTCATGAACTGCTAAGCATTTTATCTTGGTTTTTCTCGTAAAGTAAAATTCCATTTTGCAAGCAACGTTAATTATTTCAAGGAATATTCTCAAGCTCTCTAAAAAAATACTTAAATGGTCCGATTTATTCTGCGAGATCCTATGCTTTTTATTTTAATAAAGCCTATGAATTTATTCATATTCATATTATAAATTCTGTCATTTCAAAGTTTATGATCTATTCCACCTCTTACACTTCAGCGTCAAGAACTTGGCCATTTTATCTGATTCGTCCTCGTACTTGAGACAGTTGCGAAACAACACTAAATTAACTCAAATAGGAAGACACTCTGATCACGTGACTAGCGTGGCCCAAGTCTACGACTAATGGCAGGAGGAAAAAATAAGACAAAAGTCATAAAGAACAGCTAGGGGAGGAAGATTACCTGCTATATTATATCTAGAAATGAAGCCGAGTTCCGTTTGAATTTTAGTCAGAAAGATTACGATGAATACTATTATAAATATTTCATAAAATCATGAAAACGATCAAGAATCCATTTAAAAACAGATGTTTCTTTTTCAGATTTATATGGGTCTCGAGCAAAGGACATGGAGTGGCTCCTCATATTGGTCACATCTGTCATGAGTAGAGCCCGGATGTTTGGCAAAATGCCTTTTTTATTGGGTGGAAGTGAATCTTTATTTTCATAGATATAAATGTGATTTGGGGTAAATAAAAGTGATAGGGCCAATTTTTATTTTGCCTTTTTTAAGGTGTTTCTTACTAATTAAATAATAAATGAATTTTTTTTATCATTTTAAAGCAATATTTCTTGTTTATTTGAATTTTTCTAATAAATTGTAATGTAATGTGTATGAAATTTAAATGTATGAAGCAATAACTCACTTTACTAACAATAGTGAATAAAAGTAATTTATTTTTATGCTTAATCTGCTAATAATCGTGCTTTAATATTATTGGTGTAATATGAATAACGGTCGACAATCCAAAGATACAAATATAATATTGTAATGTCTTCACGGTACCAACAATCAGCTTTATAATTTTAAATATTAATCTCGTTCTCATAGTAGTTATCACGTAGCATTTTTCAATTGTTTGCTTTCATATTTTCAAGTCTTACTATAAGAATTTTGTGCTACACGTGTTTATTATTGTAGGAGAAAGAAATTTGAGTGAGGAACAGTCAGCTATTGTCAGGTGACAGAAGGTATAAGATCGGTTAGCTAGAATGCCTAAATTCAGTAAACCATTGAGAAGTAAACTTCATGCTCACGTTAGTGACTTTGGTGCCCATGTGTTTTCAACCGATGGAACAGTTTTGTTATGTAAGGTTTGTGGAAAGACTATTAACCACGAAAAAGAAAAGTATTTTATAAGTCAACATATCCAAACTATGAAGTAAATATGTGAGTTATGTTGATATAATTTAAATTTATTACTAAAATATATAATATCTTTTTTCAAACTTTATTGTGCACTTTTTTTTACCTTTCCATTGACATTTTTGCCTGCCTATTTTAACTGATATAAATGCGTAAACAACCGGGCTCTAGTCATGAGTATTCTCATTGCATGAATCAAGCATGTTATAAACTGTAGTGTTTCATTTATTGCCAAAACTATGTATGTTTCAGTTACAGCCAACGACGTTTAAAGTGAAAGTATGACTTCTGATTTCTTATAAATTAAGTCATCGTGCTCCTTACACTCAATATAATAAGAATTAATATTTTATCGTTAACGGAGCTTCAAGCTTTACTATGATGTGTGCTTGTGCCAACTGACGTTGGTAATCGATCGTCCTACTCTCACAAAATTAATTAGATCTTCACTCCTTGTTGCAGCTAATGTGGTGGCAATCGGTTATGGTGTGGTGCAGGGCTGGGCGTCACCGTCGTTGCCTCTGCTGCGTTCCGTGGACACTGCTGTGGATGCTCAACCCGTGACCGTGGAACAAGAGTCCTGGCTGGGATCTCTGGTGTTCCTAGCAGCCCTGGTGGCATCTCCGGTATACAGTCACATCAACCATAGTCTAGGACGCAAGATGGCGGGCTATTTGAGTGCCGTGCCTATGATCGTAGGCTGGCTTCTCGTCACCTTCGCCACCTCCGTCACACACCTCCTCATCGCGCGCTTCATCATGGGAATTAGTCTCTCCGGCATCAATGTCTTCATCACGATGTACGTGGGAGAGATAGCGGAGGACAACATCCGGGGGGCGTTGGGAAACCTCCGTGGACTCTTCTGCGACATCGGCATTATCATCGTGTATCTTGTGGCACCCTATCTGACCATTCACAACACAGGTGCAGCCAGCCTCGCAATTCCAGTTCTGTTTCTTTTCTGCTACTTTTGGCTGCCTGAGTCTCCCATGTTCTTGATGGGAAAAGGAGACAGTGAGAAAGCACTGGACGCGTTTATGTGGCTCAGAGGTGGCGATGCCAAACTTGCGCAGGATGAATTGTCGAAACTCAACTACATGATGACATCGAAGTCAAATGTTCAGGAAATGGGCATCAAGGACTTGCTCTCTGTACGTGGTACGAGGAAGGCGCTTACGATCGCATTGGTGTTAGCCACTGTGCAACAGTTCTCCGGAATGAACGTCGTATTCAGCTACTGTGAGACCATATTCGAGATGACTGGCAACAGTCTCTCTCCTTATGTATCATCAATTGTATTCAGCCTCGTGAACCTGCTCGGCTCGCTATGTTCCTGTATACTGGCTGATATAGCAGGCAGAAGACTCATTCTCATTACTACGCAAGTACTTCAAGGCATCTCCCTCGGCTCTCTAGGTGTGTACTTGTTCCTCAGACACCTGAATTTCGATGTGACTGTTGTGGGGGTGTTACCGCTGGTATGCGTCTCTGTGTACTGTTTCTGCGTAGTGGCGGGCCCCGCCAACATGTTCTACGTGGTTCTCTCGGAAACGCTGAGACCAGAGGCTCGTGGGATAGCCATGAGCATCACTAGCAGCTTTCTCTGGTTACTGGCCTTCCTCTCAACCAAGTTCTACTCTACTCTGGTCGATCTTCTAGAACCTCATGGCTGCTTCTGGCTCTTCACCGCTGTCTCATTTGCTGGTGCAATTTTCACATTTTTCCAAATTCCGGAAACGAAGAACAGAAGTCTTGAGTCCATCCTAAGAGAACTGAACGGAGATCCACCTGAAGATTGCAAGTCAGAAGCGTCTTCATAACGTGGCACTTACGTAAATACGCTACAGATTCACGACTTCGACAATAACCATGCAACAGTAAAAGTAAAGTAAAAAACTGTTAAATTTTGATACTAATAAAATCAAATCAATTTATAAATTATTTTCAAAATCAAAGATGCTCATGCAAGCTTTCTAAAAATGAGTTAAAAATTTGAATTAAATGAAGAGAAAGTGAGGTTTTTTTGGTGGCATAAATGTTATAAATTTCGTGAAGTAACATTTTCTACAGAGTTCCATTAATTTGAGGAATTGTTAACTTGCTTTTAGATACTTGTAAATTGCTACTGAGAAACATTAGTCGTCAGAAGAATACAAGCCAATTAACTGTATCTTCAGAATTAATAATTATTTGATGGAGGTAAACTTCGAGAAAATATATCGATCAATCTATAGTCATCAATTAAAAAGTGAGAATGAATATTATTATTCTTCCTGGTTCCAAAATTTGTTGATGTAAAGTAGACATATTGATTCCAAATGAGTGATGTTTACTTATGCTTAACATTAGACAATCATTACTGGTAAAATATTTATTGTAATATGAAATCAATTTTGTGAACAGGTTTCCTTTCTTTGTAATGCATATAGGTACGACTCATATATGTGAAAAGTAACATAAAACACCTTAGCATGCCCCTCTCATATTAAATATCTAAATTATACTGATGTAATATGTTGAATAAAACCAACGCTTTATAAGATCGAAAGCAGAATGATTATATATTTCGATCCAAAAAAGTTTTACACTCTTGTTTCATTGGTCATGCAGCTCCTTTTTAGCTTTCCACATATACTTCGTTCATTGTTTCTCTTTTATCGTAGTAGCATATTATATCCTTCAGAAAATTCCTATTTTAGTAATTTGCTATAGGGGAGAGTCGGGTAGTATCGGACAGTGCATTTCTTTCATCTACCACCACATGGTAGTACCTGAATGACATGGTTACACGTTTCTCTATGCGACATCACAGAAACGTAACCATGTCAATCAGGTACTATCATCGTGTGGTAGATGAAAGAAACTCACTGTCCGATATTACCCGATGTCCGATACTACCCGACTCTCCCCTATGTTATTTTAAAAATGCTATTTTTATAACTTCAAGAACAATTTTCTCCGAATCGATATGTACAAAATAATTCGATACACTGAATGTGCAAAACAAAGTAACATTCCTTTATTACATTTTATCATTGCTCTCTTATTCGTTTTCTTTTAATTTCAATAGCCCTTGTTACCTATTTTCTACTTTAAATATAATGAGTTCTTGCATCATATCACCTACATCATGTTTCCTCCATTTCCCCATCTCGTCTTAGTTTGTTGGTCGAATATAATTTTATTTTGGTCCTCCTGCAAAAACAAGTTTGGTCCTTGTCGGCTTCCTTAGTGATGTTAGTGATGTATTTCCAAATTTTAATTTCACTAAATTTAGTCGTGTAGTACTGCGTGTTCAGTTCAAAGTGTGTCATGGCTCGCTGTATGTCGTCATGTGGCTAGCCGATGAGCCTAGAGAATTCAATCTTCCTACACTTCCGCAGAGAAGTATTACCTAAATGCGAGAGAAATTGCCTAGCAAGTACGGCGTTCATTCTGAAGATTACTTACCGATACGTACGGTAACGCCAGTATTGGCAAGAATGTGAACTGTTTGGAAACACGTACTGAAGTGAGTTTTTTTTCTTACTGTCGGGATATGGGGAGAGGGTTAAGACGATTACTTATGTATTTGTTGACATTAACTTGGACGGTCAACATGAACACGGAGCATTTTGATTTGTGTTGTGGAATGTTGCCGTACTCAACCGATGATAACAAATACCCTGCGTACTACTTGCACGCGCAAAACACAGTTCGAAAGAGGTTATGGTAGCACACAGAGCGTACAGACCGCCATTTGTTGCTACGACGTTCAAGTCATACCGTACACGTTCTCAAGTTCAGATTGAACGCCTTGATTAATAGGCAACTTCTCTGACATAAAAGCTGAAACTCGCTTCAAATCGCTGACTCACCAACAGTGACGTCATGACACACTTTGAAATGAACACCCAGTATAGGAATCTGTACTATATGACGGAAAGTGTGATTTATACCTCTACCCTTTAACTCTCCTGCTATCAAGATTTATTACAACTTACTAATATCAAGGGGATAATACAATTACCTCACATTACCCCCATCAAAATCATATACCAATAGGCTATTTGTTAAGAATTTGGAATATTTAACAATCTATGTATTATTGACTCTAGACCTTAATATAAAATATAAAATAATCCTCTTATTTTTAAAAATACAGGGCGGTTATAAAGTCCTGTTCCTTATTGTTGAAAACATATACCAAACTATAAAAACTTTTGATATGTTACTGGTGTCACTGTAAGCTAACATACTGGTATATAGTAGCCTACATTTAAACTTGCCTCACCTCCATTTCAAGACAAACTCCTCAAAGCTATATAGTTTTGACATAGCAGACAACACAGCTATAAACTATGAATGTCACAGTACTATAACATAAATAGGAAATCATTTCAGTTAATTGTTGAAATTGAAATATTGAAATACAGTCTATACAACCATGAACATCTTCAAAAGGTTTGTTTATAATAAAATAAAATTGTAAAATATCTAAAAATAAATAAACAAATGAAAATATAAATTCAATAAAGAAAATTTAGTTCTTTGTTTAAATTTAAACATTCGAACACCGCTTGTACTGCAATGGTAATCTCGAAAAAAAAGGGTCCACTAATAATTATTTCTAACAAAATCGCTTTTAGAATAACCATAACAAGCAGGAATAAAAAAATTAGAAACCAAAGATCATGACAATATATAATGACATAAATAACACGAAAGAAAATAATTTGGAACCAGACAAACTCATAAACGAAGAAAATTAAGCTACATATTGAATTTATTATCCTGGAATTTACATGGCACAGACTACCAAGGGGGTACCAAGATCACGCCACATGAATAAAGCAGTAAAGTAGATGAATTATGTACGTTATTCTTATTTCAAAATGTTGGTAAACATATAACAAACAAATACAAGGAATTTAAAAAGTAAATATAGACAAAAATGAAAACAATACTCAAATATCATCAATGGGGTAATCTTATTACTCCTCTTGGCAACAGAAGAGTTAAGAACTCTTTTTTACATTTCTAATATTTAACATTGTTTTGTTTCCATAGTCATTTCTATGCACTGTACTTGTTAACATCCTGTTTGTACTTTATTATGTGCAATTTAGTTACCTTATTTACATTTTGAAAATACTTTTATAAAATAACCCATATTTCCATTAATTGGCCAGTGGGTACGGACCAGGCTTCTGATTGGGGAAGAATGTACGCAGTAGAGTGTTTAAAATCAGTTAGGATAGCCGCTAAGACATCGAAAGAGTCTGCATCTCCAGATTATTCAGCAATATCATTCAACGATGTCGAGTGAAACGGCAATGAAGGTTCCTATAAAGATAACTGCGGGATGATACGAAAATCTTGATGGCAAAGTCTAACTCCTGAACCAAGAACCTTGGACGAAGTGGAAATTACTTATGAACAGGCATAGCATCTTGGGGACCGATTGAGGAGAACACTGTGTGTGCAAGTTAACTGAATACTGGAACATAAGCTTGTGTATAGCTGCAAGAGCGGCACAGACTATGCGGGAAGAAACACTATGAAAACAACTATTTGTTCACCACCATACATACAGAGTTTGTAACTACCCGTCAGTATGCTGCTTATCTGCATAGTGAATAGAAGTCAAAGGAATGAAATAAACACAATAGGCCTATTGCTATTATTATTATTATTATTATTATTATTATTATTACTATTATTATCATTATTATTTTCTCTCTCTCTCTCTCTCTTGTTTCCATTATTGGCTGCTCTTCAGGAATATTTTTAATGCAAATTCTTATACAATGCAAAACAAATTAGGCCTAATGGTATGAGACCTCTTTTTATGGTGAGGTAATGACTGCACATGAACTAGAGACAGTATCTCAGCAAAAGCAGCCATATCATATGTATTGCTTACCGGCATGAAAATATATATTATCGAAATAATGATTATATGAACATCGAGATAAATCTCATCTCAAAGTACAACAAAAATGAAAATCGTTTTAAACCCAATATAATTATGAATCTGCTTAGAAAGAAGGCACCTGAGATCTCGCAAACTAATTTAAGATGGTTACGCCTACATTAGATTGAATTAGTTTCATATTATTTAAGTTAAAAAATTCGTTTCAGTAATAAAAAAAGGTCATATAGGAATATCTACCTACATATCACTTCATCGAATTGAGGTTATAAATATACGAATGTTACTACAGAAATACCTGAACTATAATATTATAGATATTAATGTACGGTACATATCTATAGCATAGAATTTTAATGCAGTCAATAACTGTATCATTGGAGGCACTGGCAAACCTCCATTATTCTTTTTTGTCAACTGGTCATCGAAAAGATGGGCAATCTCAATAACAGTTTTTTTTACCAAATCGGAACAGTTTTTTTTTAATTCTATATCATTATAAAATTCCACGGGATTGTCTTTAGGCCTATCCCTAATGTAGTGCTTTCGTACATTGTCCACTAATTGTGCCATCTCTTCCGCATGTTCTAATAAATAATTTGACAACTTCCAAGACGTCCGCCATGTTTCTACAAAGTGACACTTTCGGCTCAAAGTGTGGTCGGAAGTACACTTTCATCCAAAGTGATCCTTTGCACCAAAGTGTCGACTATGCAACGGAAAAGAGACACTTTGCGTCTTCCAAAGGACACTTTAATCGAAAGTGTCGACTATGAATACCAGCCTAAGAGGTTTATCGGCGCTGGATAATTGACTGAACGTTGCAACATTACACCCAGTACGGATCAAGTTACTCGAGGAAACACTGCTAATTTACTTATTATGATATCTTCAAATATTTGTACATTATGCTTTTCAAATGTTTCTTTTCATTCACATTTTAAATTTTCATTCGCCTACCTTCTTTCTTGAAAGAAAATTGTTTTACTAAATCTTCAGTTTTTGACAACGGAATGAAAGAATATAATTTTAATGTACCAGTTATTGGTTTTAGATTATGGTATCTGGCTTGCAAATTTTCAGTGTGGTTTTTGTGCTTACTGAATGGACAAAATATAAATGACACGTTAGAAATGTTTTTTGTGACTAATCACAGTTTTTTTGTGTTGTTATAGGATCTTGTATAGGCTAACTCTCGTGGCAAGTCTTTTAACAGTATCTCCAATGTCAACACATGGACCTTTACCATGCGACATTGCAAAGAAGTGTCATTCAGCACTAATTCCATAATCGTCTTCATGTAAGCAATTATTTAATTTTTTTTTTGTGAACTTGATCCATTGGAAAAGTAGATTATTTTTATCATATCGTTGAATTCTTGCTTTAAGAAATTGATTGCTTCGGATTGAAAAAAGTGAAAGGGATCGATGTCATGTTTCATGGTTTCTGAGATGACATTACTTTTGTAACGAATTTCTGTATCTCCTTTGAAATATACTACGAAAGGATTTATTTATTTAAATATACAGAATAAAGAATATAATTACAAATAAGAGAAATAGAAATAAAATAATACAATCAATATAAAAAAAGGAGATGCAGTAGTATTAACAAAATTTAAGACCGAATGAGCAGCGCTCGTGTTCGGTCACAGTTCAGATATAATATTAATAGGCCTATAAGAGAATATAAAATAAAATAAAGTAGGAAGTAAAATTAAAATTGTACTGTATTGTGGCTTGGCATATGTTCCAATGCACACCTTGTATTGAATCTTGTATTACAAATGAATAATTTTCAGAAAAGTCTGCAATAACTATGTAATTTTCAAGTTGTACTTTCTTTGTATTCCGTCAAAAATAAAATATGGCTGACTTTTGAATGGATGATGATGCATCTTCTACATGGAAAACTTAACATGCTAGGGAGCCTTTTACTTTTGAAAATTTTCACTGGGGTATCGTTTTGTTGTATCTTTCTTTTCTTGATAGGGGATTCTATTGACATCAAACTCTTGTTTAATTCCTCAATATTATTGATTTATAGCACTGTATCCATAGAACTGCTAGAAGAAATACTGGGATAATCACTTTCTCTGTCCGCACTTTCATTTGATTCATCTTTATTAATATCACAAGAACTATCGGCTTCACATATAATTTCACCTGACCTATGCTGAAATTGATTGAATTTTACGGAACAAATCACATATTTGCACACTCAAAGACTCCTTTAAATTGAGCTTTATCAATAAGTCGCGACTTACGCGTCTTAGTGTACTTTTCTTTTTAAAAGCGTGATTAGGAAGGTAAATGGATTTAAACACTTGTTATATATTACGCGATCTTTACCATCACTCATGTTGTATAGAAGTCACGTCACTGCGCGAAATTCAAACCCAAACTGATTATTTTTCTCTCATGCCATCTGTTTACTGCCATAAAGTTTACTGCCTTACCCAGTCTTGCTATCATCAAACACTTGGCTATATTACAGTATAAACTGTGAAGGATTTCCCCCTAAGCTGACAATAATAAAATAATTTTAGATAAGATATTACTGTTCCTTAAGGTATTAATCATTTGATGATTAGTATGGTGACATCAGATGCAACGGGAAATTTCCACGGGCAGCCTTCTAGCCTATGGCTGCAAGCAGTTCATTAGTTGGGCATAGCGAGCGCGTGCATGCCTCCGGAAAATAAATTGTTACAAATGTATGGGTGCCGATCCCATATTTATAAATGCAGTAGTTTACAGATAATACATCAGCGAACAAGTCTATATTTTTGTCAGATTTTTAACTTGGCTATTTAATACAGTAATTTTGCTTTGAAAAAGAAATGATTAAAAAAATAGGCCAAATTTTAAATTTATTTGTGATAGGCCTAAAATAATAAAAAGTGTTGTATTTCGTCTTTCAAATGCGCCAAACCGCAAATCTCAATTATATGTAGACACAAAGTTCCAAGCGAGTTTATGTAACAGTGCGCGCATAATTTGCGTAACTTCAAATATTCATAACTACACAAATAATTAATAATTGTGAAAATAAAAAAATACGAGTATCCTTATTTGATGTCCGGAATTCATGAAAAAAATTCGACCATTTCCAAGAAGGTCGTGTTTTATTGCTGTGCGATTTGACGTGGAATGACTCATAGATAGTGCATCTGTAGTAAATCATGACGAAGAAAAAGGGATCTAAGAAGCATCAATTTGTGACAGAGTGTATTGAAGTGAATGGGGAATATATTACTTGCAAACTGTGTAGCGTAAACGTGCGGGATGATGAGTGAAGATCTGCAAACAAGTAATTTCATTTCAAATAAACAATCGCAATTTCAACTGCATTTGTGTGAGATTATGGTAAAGGCTGGCATCCCGTTCTTTAAACTATAAAATCTTCGCTTTAAAGTTTTTATTGAAGAATACACAAATAAAAAGTTGCCAACCTATGTAACATTAAGACAAAATTATTTTAAAATATGTTATGATAGCACACTGCATTAAATAACACAGATGCATTTAGGTTATTTTCAGTTTTGATGTATCATTATTTAATTTTTCTATAAATGGTCTTATGTAACCCATCGTTCCTTGCAAGCAGTGTTTATGTTCATTAGACGACCAACATAGTTTTATACTATTAAAATTCAAAGATCCGTGCCTGATTCTCAACTACAAGGTCAACACACATTGAGCAGTAAACAACGCTCCGTGAGTTTTGATGTTTCTGTATACCTCCATCTTCTGCCACTAGCAACGAAGCCTCAGTGTGTACTGAGTGTTGCAGTCAACTATGATGCTTTGTCTGCTTATGACCAAGCTCGGAACTTGGGGACTTGTGTCTTTGCACGTGGCTAAGCGACCAGACTTCAATGTCAACAAACTCCCGCTTTCAACACGGAGGTACTGCCAGGTCTGCTAGAAAAGTGATTTCTGGCTAGAACTACATATTGATAGTATTATGGTAGGTTGAAACACCTAATTTTATAGCAGATATATAATAAAAATAAACATGAGCAATATATCAAATTTACTGTTCTGCTCTGTACATGTTATTATAGTAGTAGTATTAGTAGTATTTATTTATTTAACCTGGTAGAGATAAGGCCGTCAGGCCTTCTCTGCCCCTCTACCAGGAGATTCCAACTACAATATCAACAATAAAATTACAATTAGTATTAAATTTACAATTACAATTACAAACAATATTACAATTAGTATTAAATTTACAATTACAATAAAATCAAAGTACGAAAAGATTACCTGAATAATTAAAGCTAGATAATTTATCATAGAGAAACAAAGAATATTTTATATTTACTGAATTACAAATTAAATATAGAATAACAAAATTGTCTAGTGATGAAATTACTGAATATTGAAATATTTCGTGATAGATTAAAGAAACTATTTACAAGTAATCAATTACTGACCAAGTGCCTAGTAAGTTTTCGTTTGAATTCAATTTTATTTCGACAGTCCCTGATGCTAGCAGGTAGCGAATTCCAGAGTCTTGGCAGGGCTATTGTGAAAGAAGATGAGTATGAGGAGGTGCGATGGGATGGTATTGTTAGTATTGTTTCATGACGAGAGCGTGTGTTCAGATTATGGTGGGAAGAAAGGTAAGTGAAGCGAGACGACAGGTACGAAGGAATAGAAGAGTTCAAGATTTCGAAGAGAAAGAGAAGTGAATGTAAATTTCTTTTCTTATCTAGCTTAAGCCAATCTATTGCTTCCAGGGATGGGGTAATATGATCATATTTACGAACATTGCTTACAAAACGTACACACAAATTATGAGCACGTTGAAGTTTCATTTTGTTGTCGCTGGAGAGGTCAGTCAGTAAAATGTCCGCATAGTCGAAATAGGGAAATGCAAGTGTCTGCACAAGGGACTTTTTTAAGCAAGAGGGGAGATGAACATTTATCCTTTTTAGCACATGGATAATAGAATATACTTTTATGCAGGTTTCTGTGATTTGCATGTCCCAGTTGAGATTATTATCCATGTGAATGCCAAGATTTTTTACTGAAGAACTGAAAGGGATATGCACTGTACTTACTTTAACAGGGGAAATGTCGAGGTGTTTTACAGCGTCGGTTTGCCGTTTGTGTCCTAATATAATTGCTTGTGTCTTTCCAGGATTGATTTTAAGACGGAGTTTCTTTGTCCATGTCACAATCGAGTCAATGTCTTCGTTCAATTTATCTATAGCGTCATTTACTCGGTCTAAGCGGGAAGAGATGTAGCATTGAAGGTCGTCAGCATACAAGTGATAGTTACAATGCCTTACAAGAGATGTAATATCATTGACATATATTGTGAACAACAATGGGCCGAGTACCGACCCCTGTGGTATACCTGATGTTATGTCAAGCCAGGAGGAGCTTCGATTCCCGGATACAACACATTGTTATCTTTCCCGTAAGTAGGATTCGAACCAACTCACAGCAGTCTCTGACAAATACAGTGTATGACTACTTACATTCGAAGATTTGAAACGAGAAACACTTATTTCCAAGTCACATAAATAACAGGAGAAAACTTAAAGTACTGAATGTTTTCACTGTCACTGTTTTTCCGTTCGATTTTCAGCAGCTGCTAGTTGATCTCGTATCTGAGAAAGATAAGTATATCCTAAATTTTTCTCGAAAATTGTTTTCAATTTGTGTATCACTACTAATACAGGTCCTTTTATGACTTGATCCCTGGCTATGAACAAATCTTCTACCAATTTAAAGGAATGCAACGTCTTTCAATGAATGCCCGTTTCCAGCCTCTAGTTCGTTTGTAGCACAACTTACAAAATATAAACTCTCCATTCGAAGAAAATAATGTATCTCCTCCGAATTCCTCCACGAAATTCTGTACCTAAAATTAAAAAATATATATATTTCTTCAAACTTCATTAATACCCATTCGAATAACATGTATTTTCTAATTCCTCAAACGGACCGTTTACCTTTAATTCTCTGAATGTCATTGGCTTCGACATGACACAGTTTCGTCGTCCGTCTTCCTGTCATTCGATGTGACCACTTTCTTATTACATACGACTGTCCCTGAGCACTTGCAGCGTGAACTTTGTGCATGTTGTACCTATAACCTTACTCATGCGCACGACACACAAGTCCCTAAGTTCCGAGCTTTGCTTATGACATATTGTAGAAATCTAAGTGGCGAAAGATGATATTCTTCTGAAGAATTTGATACTGTGACGTATTACATTACTAAATGATCGATTAAAAATGAAGGAATATATTTTGTTTATTATGAATTTTAATTCATGTCGAGGAAAGGGAATTCCAGTTGGAAATGAGACAGTGCACTCGCTGCTATTTGCAGACGATCAGGTGATAATTGCGCAATGTCGAGAAGATGCAAAATTTATGGTAAGGAAACTCCTTCAAGCATTTGAAGCAGGGGGACTGAAAGTTAATATGAGTAAAACCGAATACCTGGTGATAGGTGGAGATGGACGAAATATAAAGTTGCCCCAAGGAATAATTAAAATAGTGAAGGAGTTTAAATATTTTGGGTCGGTTTTGCATGAGACTGGAAACTGTAAAGCGGATATAGATTATGGGATAATGCAGGGTAGAGGAGCAATAAAGATGTTGAATGGAGTGCTATGGAGCAGGACAATAACAATGCAAACAAAAAAGAGAATTCTTGAGGCTATAGTGGAAAGTATATTGACATATGGTGCTGAAGGCTGGAGTCTATCGGAAGGCCAAAAAAAGTAAGATACAGGCAGTTGAAATGGACGGCATAAGGAGAGGTGCTAGAATATCCAGGCTGGAAAAGAGAAGAAACGAGGATGTTAGAACGATAATGAACATGGAAGAATCGGTGATTGCAAGAATAGAGAGTAGACAACTTCAGTGGTATGGTCATGTAAGGAGGATGGATGAGGGGAGGTGGCCAAACGTGCTACTTCAGTGGTCTCCAGCTGGTAGAAAGAAACGAGGAAGGCCTAGAAATTCATGGAGGGCTGGAATATTGAGGATGATGAATGATAAGGGACTAAATGAGCAGGATTGGAATGACAGACGCAGATGGAAAATGGGAATAAAGGGTAACCACTGAAAAGTGGAGAGGCCCTCAAAAGTAAAAAAGTAAAGTATGAATTTTAAACGTTTTGGAATACTTCAATTCTTTTTAGCATCATACGCATTAGAGGTATATTACTGTTTATAATTGGTTTTTGAACTAGGCTATTATTCAAAATACATACATGAATGAAATAACGTTATATTAAATCAAACTAGAACATGTACTTTCGCTTTCTGGACTCCGCGAAAAAAATATAACCTTCATAATCTAGAAAGTAAAACATTTGACAATTCATAAATGGTGCCGGTATGGTGCAATTATATATGTAGTCAATATTATTTTCTGAAATTGACATGAAATAGCTATATATGTGCAGATATATATTCATAGTCTTTGCATTATTTTCTGCTCTCTTGTAGTCTTATTCTGCTTGACCTCCCCTTTTTATCCGATTTTACACACCACTGCACTGCGGAAACGTGGGGAGGTTTATATATCTCACAAATGCGGCCCTCTTGGCCATGAGATCAACATGATGCAGGGCTGCCGGAGAGACATCACAGAAAAATTACAAGACAACGGACAAACACCCAGTCCTGTGGACTTTCTTCCATTGCCCACGCCGGGAATCGACTGCTTGGTTTGGAAGCACACTCACTATTCACATAGCCACATCGGCGGACTATGTATATTGTTTGTTGTTTAGCCAACTGTCCAAAGACAAGTTTGAACCTCATAAGTGACACCAATAAGCTAAGCCAGGAGATATTGAGGTAGGGTGGCCATTTCTTTTACCTTTCCATTGCGTGCATCACTGACTAGTAACATATTTCACTAATCACATATTGTAATAATTTATATTTTTAACGTTGAATAATGCTATTATTTAAGAATTGCAGTAATGAAACGGACAGATTTTCGCGTCACATTGACGCAACTCCATCTTTGGATGTTCATAATTGCACCGGTATACCCTTCTGCACCGGGATACTCTTCGTCATCCTCTTCCCCCCCCCCCCGAGCCGTCAACATTACCTTAAAATAAATGACTAAAGTGTTAACGAAAGGGATCAGGTGCAATGTGTAAGCTGCTGGAATAAACCCTCTCCAATAGGCCCGATAAAACAGACTCAGGTATCTCTAAGATAAAGTGTATTAACAAGAAGAAAGATTGATTCCATAATAAGAACTGAATGCATTAGGTCCCGAAGAATATTACAGTAATACCCTAGATCATATATACCCCAGATAGGTGGTCTTATAGGCTTTGACGTTAACAAATTTTGTCAGGTTTACTACGCTGCCATCTAGTTGTTACATAAGGAGTCACGTCACAATTCCCATTTGAATTGCATTAGTGACTGTACTGCCATCTCGTGTTCGTTTACGGCAGACGGGTGGCGATCCTGGTGGTGTTCTCGTCAAAGTGCAAACGATTTTAACATAGCGATGACCTATCTGTTACATATATGATCTAGAGTAATACTTAGGCAGTTTCATTGTTTGCAGTATAATAGTACAAATAATATATGTATTATGATCGAATCTGATGTTAAATGGATCAGCATTCACGTAAGTTCGATACGCATAATGAAACCTAATAGTAAATCGGACATTTGAGGAAAATCAAAACCCGCAATGAAACTCAATCTGATCGGCTCAATTTAACTTCGCTGTATCAAATGCATGTCAGACGGAAATGAAGTGAAACAAGCTTGATGCAATTTAGACTCATGGACAATTTAAACTGATCAAACACAAGTAAATCTTCCGGTGACTATTGCTCTCCATAGAGCCAAAGTAAATCAAGGTGCAGGAAACATATCACCTGTTTCCCCGTCGCCTAGCGACTAGCCTAGGCAAGGCTACTTTCCAAGTGCAGAGCTGTCCTTCAACTGGCCACGAGTATCATACGAACTCCACTCAGGAAGATTCATTATGAAGACACGCATGCACAATAGAGGATTTGATCATTGGGCCTACCAGCATGATGTCGCTAATTTAAACATGCAAATATACCGTTACATAACTTAATACCTATGGCGTAGTTACAGAAAGATGTTATATGTAAATGAAAGAATAGAGACCGATCTATCCAAAAGATATTTATTTTAGTCCCAAAATAAAATGGTACATTATTTAATCAATATCTCAAAAACATGTAATACTTTTCTATTTTTATTGACTGTCAACCACTTGCTACAGCTAAATCGTAAAAGCTGTATCAGAACACACTTAGAGTGAAATATGATAACACATGCGATATTAAAAAAAAAAAGCCATTCGTTTTGATCCATCTGTTACACTTTAGGAGTTGCAACCATTTTTGTTTGGTTTGCACAATTGCTATGCTGAGAAAATGACGCAGTAGTTTAAACTGAAATTCGAGCTGCAAGCGTGTGACGTAATGCATAGATGCCATAGATAAACATGTCAACAGGAAGCTGACGTGTATAAATATATGATAATATGCAGAAAAATGAAACGTGAAGAGAAAGTTATTCCCAATCCAGTAATAATGTAGACTACTATTGCCGAATACGTACGTGAGTATAAACAACGCAAAACTCAAGCAAAAACATTGCAAGTACCGGTGTCTACAATGTACGTCAACAGGTTAATCTTGGAACCAACATTCTCTAATCATTTATTATTATTAGATTCTCTTTGTTTACGAAAATCATCATAAAGTTATATAAATGTTAACGTACACTATATCACTGATTTGTAATCACATCCTAAGAAATTTTGCCTTTATCCATTCTAAAGTTAAGATATTGATAAATGGTTCAAACACTACTGCACGTTCAATGTAGCCTACTGTACATGACCGCTGAGCGCTGTTGTCGCTACTGTCGTATTCAAAACATCGTAGACTGACGTAGACGATTACGGAGCGCGGGGCATTGAGGGGATCAAAGCATTCGTGAAGGTTGATGACGCACTCTCTTAGTTTGTGGAATCAACACCGGTGAATTTAGAACGTGCGGTTAGTAGGAACATTTTACTATGAAACGTCTATGTTTGACCCAAGCCCTTTTAACTTACAGGTTCCCTCAATAATAGATCTTGGGTGAAATGAATGCGGGGAGCAGGGAAGGGATTGACGTCATAAGTTTTCCGTTATAGGCGGCATGTTGAAACAGCAGTTACAGTTTATCTACTATTTCAAGTTCATTCACAGCTATGCGAGGGGAAACGTGTGGTGTGATTGTTTGCCAAAGTTTTTATGAGAAATATAAAGCTGCAAATAACGTGCAGTTTTTTACTTTCCTAAGGACGAAAAAATTCGCAAGCAATGGATTGCTGTTTGTAAGAGATAAGATATGTAAATTGAATAAGGAAACAAGCAGAATAATTATATTCTCTCCATTTCAAAAGTCAAGATTTTTAACTGGACTTAAGGGCCCAGTTCCTTAAAATTCAAGCAAAGAAGCCGAGAATCTTAAAACCAACAACTAAATTTTATCTTAAATATCTGCAATTCATGACTACGTATAACACTAGGGCAGGCCTGCAGAACTCGTAAGAAGGGGAAATATGACGTCAGCCTCACTCCACTTTTATTGGGGATGATCGACTTCCGCGTAGAGTTATTTACCTTCTCTTGTCGTCAAAGGTCCATCAGTGATGGCATGTAATAAATCCATTGTTTTTATAATGCGTTGTCTCGTTTCACGTTTTACAATTATGCTAGATTTCCTGTCGGTAGTTTCTTTGAGATTTCTTTGCACCTAACCTGTTTTAGATTTTCGAAAACTTTCCTCCTATCATCATCTACGGAAACATAAATTTGTAGCATTTAAGTTCAAAATGAACACAACGAGTGACGTCCTTAATTTTACAGTAGGCCTATATAAATAAATAATCAATATACAGTTCGTAATGATGAACTTACCCGAAAGTTTGTGCATTCCATAATTCTTAATATGGACTTTGTTGAAATGTAGTTTAATATTGAAATGACGAGTGGAAATAAATTGGATGGGACACAGTAAACAAGCAATTATTTCGTATTCAAGAAGAAAATAATTATATTACTATTTCCTTTGGCAGTATTATTCCTTCACATGTTCAGATTTTGCCATGTTCCAGTTCTCTTTAAACTGCAGTACGCGTATTATTTGTTTGTTTACCTATTTACTTACTTACTTATTTTCTTATTTACTTACTTATTTAGGCCTACTTATTTACTTAATTACCTATTTATCTATATATTTATTTATTTACTTCTTTACTTATTTATTTATTTAATTATATATATATAAATATATATATATATATTTACGTATTTACTTATTTACTTACTTAATTTCTTACTTTCTTACTTACTTACTTATTTACTTATATATTTATTTGGCTGGTGTGCGTTACAATGTTGAATGACAGCATTGACATCCGGTCATATAGCTATCACTTACTTATCAACGTACAATTTATTTATCGTCCTATTATTAGTAACACCAGTTAAGACCAGTAATACAAGTTTTGTAAAAACAGGAATTAAAACTTTATTAATACACGAAAAATCATAATAAATTCTTCAAATAAAGTAATTGGTTTGTTGCCTGCAAGCAACATTTCGGACTTATTTCATTTTAGTAGAATACAGAGCACGGAAAGACATGTCAGGGACTGTACTCAACTTATTTTACGCAAAATGTGGATTTAATCGGCTTTATTAGTAATAGGAAGATACACATAGGAGACCTTATTACATTATTAGCACACATACATTTTAAAATTTATTTTACATGTCTTTCAATTTATTTATTTCCCTCATTCATGTTTCTCTTACTTTCTAAAGGTATGTTTCTAAGGATTTTATTATCTGTTCATTTGTAATTCTTGATAGCGTATTGTACACCTGCCGCCGCGAATGAATGTTAATGCAGCCGAGCGTAACTAGAACGTCATGACCGCTCTGGTAGAAAAGATGGGTGGGGTAAGAAAGGGGAGTATAGCAGTGCTCTCAGGAGCTACAGTTCTGCAGGCCTGCACTAGGGCTTCGAACAATTTACATAAACTATTATATTATTACCAAAGTCTTAACAGTACTTTTCATACAGATATCTTCTTAGGCCTGTATAACAAGATATAATTTTAGATTATAAATGTTTCAAAAGCAGGGTAAAAACTATTTCGCTCGAGTCTAGGCCTGGCTGCGTATACTGACCGCGCGTACTGGCATGACCTGCGATTGGTTGTTTTTATTGGAATGCAGACTTCTACTTGATTGTTTGATTTTAGTCCTAGTCTTTGGAGTGATAACTTCAAATCTCAAGGTTGTGTGTTCATATTCCTGTTAAAGAATAAGATAAAGGTTAAAAAAAAAGCCAGGGCGTCATTTTTTACTTTGTCACATCTATATAAACTTCATGTTGTATTATTCCCAGCCGTGTCAATTCTAAATTTAACAAGGTCACAATGAGATGAGAGAGTCATAATCTAGGAGAAAAGATTGGAAAAGATAAGTCAGAGGACTTAAAATATAGCAAGAGAAGAGAACGAAAAAAATTAGTAGGTGAATCAGAAACACAATCAGAAACTCAGCAGGAAGAAAGTATGAAATGGTACTCAGAAATACAACATGGTTTTAAAAATAGAGAGCTAAAACAGCAATGTTTGGATATAGAGAAAAAATTACCGTATTGGATACCAAAAACAAATTCACCAATTGAGGAAGAAAAATTAAAGTATTAGAAGCTAAAGTACAAAATACACGTTAGCTAACATTGAACGAACAAATCAAAATCACATTTTCAGGGGTGCTAAGTAAAGGCCAATTAGATATGATTGATAAAAGAAGCATGTTAAATAGACATCAGACGATATTTCTTCAGCATTTACCTTCAGAGAGAGATATTACATTTATCTCAGGCAAAAATTACATTATTCATTAGCAGGAATATACTATCTTCTCTTCAAAGATGGGCTTATAACTAAAATTTGAAATCGGGTATTCTCCAGATATCATTTATACGATGCGAGTTATGGGTCACAGTACGACCAAATTTGAAAAAGGAATTGTTATCTTATGATGAAATGAGAGTCTTGTCTATATATGAATACAGTATAATCAAAAACAGGATGAGGTTGTGGACCCTCATTCATAATATACAATTCATTGTGGCTAGAGGGCTGTTTTCGAAATGGAATCAGCCTAAAACGATCAAGAATACTCTATACAAACTTATTATTGAGTTACAGAACAACGGGTATTACTCGACCGAGGACGCGGGCGTAATGTGAACTATAGCGATGACGCTATACGATCGCAGGAAAAGTACAAGTGGCGCTCAGGGCTGCAGGGCTCCACTGGTCTCGGTCGAGTAATACAATGTGGTAGCTTGTGTATGACCGTGATGGAAGCAACATAGGTCTTTGGAGGGAGCCGTCTGTTTCTATGAACTGCTCTATTTTTACTAATGGCGGGTACTTGACTATTCGTCATTCACCCATATGAAGCCAGTTGTTTAGCCTAGATCAGGGAGCGTCAAGTGACTACACTCTCGGGCCTACGTACAAACCCTCAAGCCCTGACGTACGGCTGCGGGCAAGGGTAGCTGCTTCCACAGTGGCGGAGCTAAGAACTTGTACTCTATGTGAAGCAAATTTGTGATAAGAATATAAATTAATTTCAGCTTTTAATTGAAGTACACTTTCACTGTTAAATGCACTATACTCAAAATACTACTCTGCATAATTTGGTACAGTTAACTATATACGAAATAAATTTTTGCATGTTTGCACAATAATGAAACAAAAGAAAATATACACTTTTACACAGATTAACATACTACGAAACAAAACTGTTCACTGTTTATCTTCTTCTCATTGCTATACAATAAAATTCAATTAACAAAATAAAACAAGAGTACAAATGTTATTATTTAAATACAATACTTTTTCTTATATATCAGAGATCCGCGGCGATTTTTGCAGTTTTTTCTTAGTAAGCAGCTTTTCAATTCGCGGGGCTTTTGTTTTAGTACCAGCCAATCGCAAACATGCTTTCAGTGTTCATCATTTAGTTGGCTTCTGTGACGTGACTTTGTAAACTTCATTAAAGGAAACAGTGTTTCGCATACGTAGGTTGTCCCAAACATGCACAACGTTCTTGCTGCGAGATTGTGCAGTTTAGGAAATCTTTCTCGTGGAAACAAGTATAGAAATGGTTAATAATTTTTCTGTTTTGATACTTATCCTTTAGCTCAATATCGCTTTGTAAATCAAGTATTTTTAATTGTGGTTCAGCAGGAATATCCAGGACACTCATTGAAAAGGGTGTTGCAAATATCTTAAATTGTTGTTCAAGTTCTCTCATATCCTGAAATCTACGTCGAAGTCTTCGCACAATTGTTGCATTATTCTTATATATTCTTTCAAGGCTTCTAACAAGTTTCCCATGTACATCCATAAATAACGCAATCTCATTCCTAAGTGGAAGAAAACGTTCCAGAACTTTTTCTCGACTTAACCACCTTACCTCGGTATGGTAGAGTAAATCCCCAAACTCACTGTTAATATCATCAAGTAGTGCCCTGAACTCCATGTGATTAAGTCCTTTAGACCTTATGAAATTAATTGTTCGTACAACATCCATTACATTGCTAAGGTTCATGTTTTAGCACATAAATATTCTTCGTGCAAAATGCAGTGCACCGGTGCCCCCAAGCGACCTCGGTAGGTTCCACCACTGATAGACTGCAGTGTACAATTGTACTGCCCGCAGTGGAAGCCGTAAGCAGGCCTGTATGCCCTCTCGCGATCTTGACTCGACCTGGCGGAGCCTGGCCTAGATCAATTTACCGACAGAGTCGTTGCCTAGGGTGCGCCATAGGAGGCTAGTCTACGCTACACCCGCGATGAGATGAGATGAGATGAGATGAGATGAGATGAGATGAGATGAGATGAGATGAGATGAGATGAGATGAGATGAGATGAGATGAGATGAGATGAGATGAGATGATGGAATTTGTTAGAATGCCACAGAGGAACCGGAGCTCTAGGAGAAAACCCCTGTGTTACCTGGACGAGCATACCCAACAAAACTTATAAATCGGGATACACCGTGAATCGAACCCGAGCCTACAGGATAATAAGTCCAACGAACTAGCCACTAGACCATCGTGAGGGTTGAACTGTTCTTCTTATGATAATGCATAAGTAGATTTTAAACTGAACAGCTTATGTACTTTCTGAAAAGCCTATGTACTTTCCTGCTGATGCATCACGCTTAGACTACTAACATTAATTCGGACCTGGTTCTTGAATAATGGCTAAATTCTGGATAAAGAGTTACCAGTGCTTCAGTGGAGTAATTAGTTTAAACAAGCCAACTCTGAAATCAACTCAATTTTTTTTTTTTTTGTAGAAATTAATGCCAAATAATGTACAGTGAGAAAGAACCAAAAGACAACATGTACAATTAGCAGCACAGCTATTGTCACACTCCACAGATACTGCTTTTAAACAATAGACTATAAACCAGGACCGGATAAACTATTAACAGAGAACATGGGAGTTCATAGAAGTGGTATATCAGTGCTTTGACATTATGAATTCCTATTGCTCTAAACCTTCTCTGCCAACAAAGGTACCCTTGCTTGACTCCCCTTTCTAGTTTGAATTTATTGTTTTTTTTTTTTTGTCTCGTCTGAGTTTTGCTCGTAAATTTTACTCAGGTTCCTAATGTATTCATTTTTGATATCTTGGTTCTTCAGTGCCTGCATTAGCTTCACATGTTCCACGGAATCGAAGGAATTTCTGTACTCCACGAAAGCAAGGTGAAGCTAGTTCGTGTACATCTTCCATAACTTGAATCCCAGTTTAGATGTGATAGATTGTGCTGTATCCTGGATCCGAATCCTGCGTCTTCAATTGGTTGATTTTGATCTAAGGTTTCTGCTAATCTGTTTGTAATTATTTTCAGGAACGCTTAGGTATATAGGTTTGCTTAAAACTTATAGATTTACAGTTGTTCAAACCGTCTTTCGCGCCTTTTCTGTGGAGTAGTATAATTCTGCAGTGCTTGGGAAAACTGACACAAGTCAGTTTCCACAAACCTTTTTTGATAATTTATTGACAACTTACGGAACATCTGCTCGCTTGGAAAAAAATACATAAGTATTCCTCCCATTACAATAATTCATACAGGAAAAAATCAAATCGACATAAACCAGTGTGAGTTGTGAATAAATTATCAAAAAAGATTTGTGGAAACTGACTTATGTCACTTTTCCCGAGCACTGCAGAATTGTGTTTGTCGTTCACAGGTGCGGTATCTTTTCGCTCTCCAGTATTTCATCGAATAATATTGTGAGGGATGAATTCAGATCTTCTGGGTCCCACGCCCCTTAATTTATTAGACCAGGGCTGGGCATCGGGAGCGAATCCAAACTCTAAACGGGGACGCTTAATATTCATCCGTCATGGCATCAACGCTGAGTGGTGTTCAGTGGGGAAGAAAGGGGTTGAAGAGAAGTCATATGGCTCCCCGTGAGAGAGTAGAATAGGGTCTTGGTGTCCAGCCCTGTACTAGACCATGGCAGCTTCAAATACTTGGGATGTACTACAAGCAATAACATGAGCTGCTGTCAGGAAGTCAAATTGAGGATAGCAATGACTAACGAAGCTTTTAATCTAAAAAGAAACATCTCCTGCGGACCTCTTGAAAAAGGACTATGGAAGAGACTGGTGAAGTGCATTGTATGGAGTGTGGCATTGTATAGAGCAGAAACATTGGCATTACGATGAAGTGAAGAGAAGCATTTGAAATGTGGATATGGAGAAGAATGGAGCGTGTGAAATGGACAGACAGAATAAGAAATGAAGCTACTCATATGTTGGAAAGAGTAGGTGAAGAAAGAATGGTGATTAAAATGATGAGGAAGAGGAAAAGGAATTGGTTGGGTCACTGGCTGAGAAGAAACTGCCTACTGCACTAGAAAGAATAGAATAGAATGTTTTATTTTCGCTGGCAGAGTTAAAGCCATAAGGCCTTCTCTTTCACTCAACCAGCCTTAATCAATACAATAACGATGTACATATTTAAATTATGCATATTAACAATACACTGAAGATTCTCCAGCAATATTCTTCAGTTAAGTTGTAACGAATAGTGCATTTTTATTTAATTTGAGATAAAACCTATACAAAAAAATAATAAGCAACTTAATTTATGAGCTAAAGTAATTCAATTCAGTCTATATGCAATATGTAAAAAATTATAATTAAGTTGAGATAGCTAGTTGGTTAGATTTTTAAAATTAGTTTAATAGACGTTTACTAGAACTATGTTAGGGAGCAAAATATATACATCTAAAATATATTTATATAATGAGAATAATATTAATATAATGAGATTTTGCCATTAGAGATTTTGTATTCTATTTAGAGAAATTAATAGTAGACCTAAAAATAAGAATAGACAGATGTTAGTTTCATTGTAACAAATATTACTCAGTAATTAATCTGTTAAGCAGGAATTTATGTAATTCTACCTAGGGCCTAAATTAAGTTATTGTCCAACAACCCCTTACATCACTCGGAAGCGAGTTCCAATTTCTAGCCACTGAAACTGTATAGGATGAAAAATATAAAGTTGTCTTATGGTAAAGTATGAGTAAATTGTTATGATGAGACCTGGTACTTAACTGATGATATGCGGATAAATTTTGAAAATGAGAAGCCAAGTACACTGGGGTAGCGGTGAGCAGAATTTGAAATAAGAGAATAAGGGAATGCAGTGCTCGTCGATCACAGCCTTAGCCAAGACAGAGTTTGGAAAGACGGGGAAACATGATCATTCTTACGAATATTGCAAATATAACGGACGCACGCATTATGCACACGTTGTAGCCTGCTGCTCAAGGAAGAAATGGTGAACGGGAGAAGAGTTCGGGGCAGAAGAAGCTATCAGATGATAGACAACATTAAGATTTGTGGATCATATGCGGAGACAAAGAGGAAGGCAGAAAATAGGAAAGATTGGAGAATGCTGGGTTCGCAATGAAAGGTCGGCTCTTGGGCAGAAAACTATGAATGAATGAATGAATGAATGTCTGGCAGAAAAGTATTGAATCTTTATTAAATAAAATATGGGTGTTTTATGGACATAAAATTATTGTATTTCAGTAGATTTAGATCTCTGAGCATAGCAATAAGTGGACTCACATGCTTATCGACATTATACATGTGGACAAAAGAAAGTGAACATAAGTAAGTCTACTGTGAATTTTAAAAAGTGGACATTTCGTTATTGGATATAAAACAGTGAATATAGAATAAATAAAAGTGCTACGATAATTACGTGTTTTTATTTATATTCATTAATAATGTTACGATAATGCATAAGTAGATTTTAAACAAGAAAGAGAGTTATTTGTTTATGAATGTTTTCAAACACAAATGCTCATATAAAAGACTTCCCCAGGTGAGGCTCGAACTCACAACCCCGGCATAGCTCGATCACTGTCCTATAAGTACCGTGCGCTAACCGATTGCGCCACTGGGGATGTGAATACAAATCGGGAATCCCACGCTAGTTAGAGGGCTCGCAGCGATCTGCGCGAAGTGTGTTACAGAGAGGATAGAGGAGAAGAGATGAAAGAGAAGAGGAAGTAAGGAGAGAGCCGCGAGAGGTTAGGGCAAGGCGAGATAGGAGAGCAACGATGTTAAGGGATGAACTGGAAAAGAAATGCTGGAGAGAAGCGAGTAAGAGAGAATATAAGAGAAGAGATGAAAGAGAAGAGGAAGTAAGGAGAGAGCCGCGAGAGGTTAGGGCAAGGCGAGATAGGAGAACAACGATGTTAAGGGATGAACTGGAAAAGAAATGCTGGAGAGAAGCGAGTAAGAGAGAATATAAGAGAAGAGGAAGTAAGGAGAGAGCCGCGAGAGGTTAGGGCAAGGCGAGATAGGAGAGCAACGATGTTAAGGGATGAACTGGAAAAGAAATGCTGGAAACGATAAAACACAATAAAGAATGGAGGAGAGGAGAGGAGAGGAGAGAGGAGAGGAGAGGAGAGGGCAATAAAAAGAAAGTTAAAGCAGGGTAAGAGAAGAGAAGATAAGAAGAGAAGAGAAATGATATTAAAATGCGATATATAAAGGAACCTCAAGGATGTTTGATATTGGTATTTTTTAAGGCGAAGAATTTAAATGCAGTATTTCGAAATAAACAAAAGTGAGTTTATCTCGGTCTCTGGTAGTTACAGCCTTTGAAACGAAGTATTTAGAACTCAATTACTTCCAAGGGCGGTAAACTAAAAAAAAAAAAAAGCGATAAAAATTTTAGCATGGCTTCCGCAGGGAAAAAATTTAATCTTTGGTCCTGTGTCGTACATTTACGGCACGTGAAAGGACTCTATCCCTAATAGCTTGAGGCAAAATTTTGTCGACCATATACGAATATGGAAGTTCAATTATGATCAATTTCATAAATAATAGCGCGATAGGCCATAAAAACTGAGGCAAATTCCTACCAGGCAGCTGCTGGCCTCTTGTCTACATGTCCCAGCAGAGGCGAACGATCATCCGATCAGCACGACTGTAACGTTTTAACACAATGATCCCTTCAGCCGTTATAGCTGGCTTTCGCGTCCGGATTTCACTATAGCTACTGTAGCTCTAAAATTCATCACGATGCTGGGTGTGTATCGGGCCAATACACTGCCGAATTCCAGATTAAAATTTTCCTCCATGAAGACTCGAACCACACTCATTTCGTGACTCTATTCGAAAAACATGTAGAGGTTTAGACTATGCCTCCACAGCGCAGGACTGTCTATGTTGATAGTAACGATAAATATGAGGACAATGGCGTTTCCAGCAGATATTTACCTGTACTTAAGACGGATTTTAACATTAAACTTCTATACTCGAGAGTCAATTATATTGGAAAACATGTTACGAAAAATTCAATAACTGACGTCACTTGCTCAACGACGGAATGAGTACGTCACACTATTCTGACGCTATTTGCTTAGTAACAGATAAGACTCTTTCACTGATATGGTGTTTGCTAGAGGGGTAGACTTATTTTCTTGCATGAATGATATTTATCTCATCATAGGCCCATGCTAACGACTCTCCAACAAAACAATTCAAATGGAACACAGTAATTCTATTGTAAATACTTGCATATACATTATATATATTCAATGAAGACTAAAAGAAAATAATCATTAATCATATAACACATAAATTGTATTAAACTTATTTCATTCCCAATAATATCCACAATTTTTATAAATAACAACCAATTTCTTATCAGGCTTCCAACTGAACATGTATACATTGGAAATATTTAAATTCACGAGAAAACAATGTGTGATATAATAAAGATGTTAAAATATGACCCCGATCATTATAAACTTTATAGTGAGCTTTTACAATGACCTCTAACAACAAAAGGAAGAGAACAACATTCTGACATAAGTGGCAGTGAATAAAGAAGAAGAAAACACTAAAGACCTAGTAAGAAAATCATGTAAATCCAAAATATAACTGTAATGTATGCAATTTAATATAAAATAGTACTCAATTATAATTAGCGATAAGAAAGCTGTCTAACGGAAGCTCAGGAAAGTAATAATTTGCAAAAAGTGACATGTGAATCATTTATTTTTTATTTCCTAATCCAAGAACACACAGATTTCAGATTTTGTAAAATCAAAATATGTAGACTTTCACAGGTAACTTAATTTTATATATATGTACAAAACATGAATTTGCAGGAATTACAAAATTTTTATTGTCTCCTGTAATATTTTTTTGTCACATATCACCTTTTTGCATCTTCTGATTCAATTTCAATTAAACTTCTCGGTATCTTACGTTAAACTGATTTTCCTTTTGAAGGACAGAGAAGTTATTCACTTTAATTATCGGATGTAGAAAATTCCTTATCAGATTCATTGTGGTGAAAGGATTTTCTATTTTAAGGGAAGAAGTTGAACTAGCTTTTAGGGAAATGAAGAACGGGATAGCAACAGGAGTGAATAAAATTCCCATTAAATTAGTGAAATGTGTGGGTGAAGACAAGAAGGAAATTAGGTGTATATTATTATGGAACAAAATATATGAGAGAGGCGACTGGCCTGAAGATTTTACGGACACTGTATTGCTTCCAATACCGAAGAAAAATAATGCCAAGAAATGTAACGAGTTCAGGACTATTAGCCTGATATCACACTCGGCGAAGATTCTTCTGCAAATACTGGATCGACGTTTACATTCTATAATCGGCAAAAGATATCTAGGGAAGAATAAAGAATTGTATGTAGTATTTGTGGAAATAGAAAAGCTGTTTGACAGAGAGGATTGGAATAAACTGATGAGGACCATAAAGAAAATTGGCTTACATTGGAAAGAGAAGAGGCCTTTCAGTAACCTTTATACGAAACAACGTGTTAAAGTCAGGATAGGAGAAGAAATGTCAGAAGGAAGTGAAATTGGGAGAGGACTACATCAAGGATGCCCTTTATCACCTACCCTGTTCAACATCTACTTGGAGGATTTAATGAAGAACTGTTTTCAGAACATGGGAGGAGTGATAGTAGGAGGAAGAATAATAAAGTATGTAAGATTTGCTGATGATATGGCGTTGTTAGCAGAAGAGGAGATGATACTAAGGAAAGACAACGAGATAAGAATCGAAGATGTAATCGGATCAACTAATCTCAATTGTAGCCAAACAAAACAACATATGAAAGAGAAAAATGTGTGCATGGATGTTAACGCACAGATTTAGATGATTCAAGGAGAAAAAGGGAGAAATGTAAGGCTCAGATTGCCAGCACTGATAATGAATTTCTTCCGTTTAAATATCTAAAGAAACAGGGAAAAGTGTGGATATACGCCGAGAAAATGTCATGGGACTCCAGAAAGCAGAACTCCTAAAACTAAGAATGTTAGATAGTAGAAATAATATGAGTTACAAATAGCCTAATTTTCAGAAATGAGGAGTTCATTTATAATAATCTGTAACAACTTCATGTTGTTCATCAGTTATAGTCTGTATGTATTATTGTATTAGTCAATAGGAATAATAAAATTCAATAACAGTCAAAATGTATCAATTTATTATTGCCCAGGTCACACCGGTAACCATCTATCACAGCCGTAACCATAACTTTCCAAATTAATATTTCATTCCACAACTTATATAAAGATATTATTGTCCCATATTATTGATTGTTGGTGCCTTAAGTACACACAAAAATATTATTCTGCCTGAAAACTAAATAGATTCACAGGAATCTGACAGGGAGTGTGAGGAGTCAAATTTCCATATCCTTTTCATGTCACACCCGTAACCATTACATATTAATTTTATTCTGACGTTTATAACAAATGAATTTCAAATATTTTCTCACGGGTCCAAAGTGAAACTTTAATTGTCCTAATCCCCATTTTGGAAAATTTGGAAATACATGCAGCCACAGATTTTCATCCACGTTTATTGCTGCAGATGTCACACCCGTAACCATGGATTGATCCTTAATTAAAAATATATTCTGGCTTGTACTCAAAATATTTATTAATTTAAAATAATTATTATAAGATATTCTCTTTTTTCTCTTATTTAAACCGGACGTGCATGTTCTACCACTAATTACATATTTATTTCTTTCCAATAAAAATGTAATAATCATGATGACTTATTTAATTTCGTAAAAATAACACAACCAAATCGTACGAGAGATAGATCCATGTCTGAAATCGAACACGAGTTCCAATAGAATTTTAGCCAAAAATATTACTATTTGAATCATGGAGAAAATTTGTATGCTGTATGAAACACACTTATTTATATATAATTTATAAACATTCATCGGATCCTTCATCTGTATGTCATACAAATTATATCGATCTTCAGTTCATCAGTTATGATTTCCACCATCGCCAGCGACAGCTGTAAAATCCTAATAATGATGATGATGGTAATAAAATAATTATTTGTGGTTTCCTTTAGAGGTTTCTAATGCTTTCCTTTGGCAATGTTCTTACATAAAATTACATGCAACACTAACTGCAACACGTGTAATTGTCAAACTAGCGGTAGTTTCGTAGTGAAAAGAACTTTGTTTTCCTATTGAATATCTCCGAATCCTTCTGCCTCAATATGAAAACACATTCAGTAATACCTAAAAATTGTCCTAGCAGTTGTCTTTTATTCCGCCATTCATTGCCGACTGATAAGGCAGTAAGTAGCATTTACATAGTCTATTTCAGCGTCAATTGTTCTATGCACTATCTAAAGCTACTGTAAAGTAACTTTCATGAGCATGAACAGGATCTGACATTCAACCATAAAGATAAATTTTGTTGCTACGTAAAATTTTATCATTTCTTTGTTTTATCTTGTAGATTAAATATAATTGCCTTTTTTAATTCTGGTATAATACTGTGACTGCTTTAACTATTGCCACTATTTATGTTACTGCTACTATCGCTACTGTCACTATTTGTACTGATACTAATACTACCAATATTACCGCTACTACTACTACTACTGTTACTATTGCTAATAGTACGGCACTATTAGACCTCCTTCTCCTGTTATTATTATTATTATTATTATTATTATTATTATTATTATTACTCCTTCTATTACTATGGTCATTGCTACTGTTCCTATAGCTACTAGTAATGCTACTGTTCCTATAGCTACTTCTACTGCTAATATTAGGGGAGTTAGGCCTAAAATGACATACTTGGGTAAAATGACATACTATGTGTTTTGTGAAAACACTGTAAGCTGAGTTTGAATTTACAGCTCTATAGTGCACAGAAGCTGGAAACAGTGGTTACATCCAAGTTTTAGCAAGCAAAGGCGCTTTTTGGTGAAGCAGGTGCAGCTAAAGGAAAAAAGTGCAAGACGATATAATATTGTTGAGGTATGTTATGCATTTTTTGTCCTTTTAAGCTTCAGATATTAGTGAAATAATGTTCATGACCGAAAACATGAATATTTCCCCTCTATAAAAAGCATTACAATATCCAAATTTATAAAGAGGTTAGGTCGTATTAACACTACTTCTTATTCTTCTTCATTCCGGGTAAAATGACATAGTATGTCATTTTACCCAAGTGGGATTTCTTTAAAATATATAAAACCCTAAAGTTTCTAAAATAAATATATTTTCAATATTTATAGTATGTCATTTTACCCAAGTGGGATTTCTTTAAAATATATAAAACCCTAAAGTTTCTAAAATAAATATATTTTCAATATTTATAGTCTATGCACTGAATTTTATTACTCTGATTTATCTTCTTATGAATGAGCTAGGCTTGCGAGTCTGAAGTTTACTTGCACCTACTTCACCAAAAAGCGCTTCTGTGAAAACACTGTCAGATGAGTTTGGATTTACAGCTCTATAGTGCACAGAAGTTGGCAACAGTGATTACATGTCATGTTAGCCTTCCCTCGTCACTGCACCCACCGACTCCAGCCACTTGATATCTCTTTCTTCGGGCCTTTGAAAACATGTGATCAGGCCGTTACAAAGTGGCTGAAGAACCATCCTGGATGGGTGATTACACAGTTTCAAATTGCGGACTTATTTTCTGAAGTCTATGGAAAAGCTGCAACCATCACCAATGCATTGGGTGGATTGTCTTCAACAGGAATTTGTCCACTCAATTCGGGCATATTTCCTGATCACTTATTTAGTCCTACAGCGCCCACAGACAGACCTCTAACGAATGCAGTCCCTACAGACGGGCCAAAGGGTGCAATACAGAAGAGCAGTTCAACAACAAAAAAACGCAAAAGAACATATGATAGAGCCATCACCAACAACTGATCCAGCAGCGGAAACGTCACAAACGAGGCCTTCACCTCATGTGACACAGGAAGAGATCTCCCCGATTCCCTCTGGCACTAGATTTGTGGCGAGAAGGAAGAGAACACATGAAGGGTCCCAAATCGAACAGCTCTTTTATTAACCAATTAAAATTAAAGCAAGTTGAAAGAAGAGCTGGAGAAGAAAGGCGTTCAGCAAACAGAGGAAAAACACAGCTTCAGTTTGATCTAAGCAACGGGGACCAAGATGAAGAGAGTGACTTCGATGGTGATGTTGAGAACGATGCACCTTGTCTCTACTGCAATGAATTTTACAGCCAATATGAACCAGAAGACACATAGCTACAGTGCAAGAAACGTTTCTCATGGGCACACAATGAATGTGCAAGTGTATCTAAGAGAACAAATTTTTTAACTATGTAAAAATTAACTTAAGTGTGTCATTTTATCCTAGTAACCTGGCTAAAACGACATAGTTTGTCTATTTTCAAACATACCTTTCAGTTAAAAATTGTCAGTATTTTCCACTTTCTGTTGATCTTAATATATGTGTTATGTTGCAGTATCAGTTATATATAATTGACCAAAACAAATTTGGTAAGAATACATATTTTTTCAAGATTTCCTTAAGGTATGTAATTTTAGGCCCAGTTCCCCTATGACTATTGCTTCTGGTACTGTAAATGTTTCATTGTTGCAACCACTAGAGCTACTTATAGTATTGCTTCTGTTGCTATTTCCATTGCTACTAAAATTAATATTTTTTTCTGCTGATATAGAGTATTCCACCTTAAGAAAAAAGGATTGGTCTTATGGGTCTTGTCTAATACGCTGTTGCCGCAAGATGCCTCCGTTAGTAGAACGAATGAGGTATAGTATCTCTATCTCACTCTCTTCCTAATACGTACAGCGTTCAAGCAAGTTTATCGCACAAGATAGGTACGTTGAGTCCGTTGAAGTGATAAAAATACCTATTAATGCCATAATGATGCCTGCAAAAACATACATTATATTTTATATACATTATAACTAGACTTCGGATATTTAGCCCATGAACTTTAAGACACCTCAACTAGGCTCCATAATGATCGAAAGTAGGCATTAAAATATAGTTTTAGGGACCTAAAACGTTACATCAATTACAAATAACAGTAATAATAATAATAATAATAATAATAATAATAATAATAATAATATTAATAATAATTCATTCATTATGTTCTGCCCTAGGACGAGTATTTCACTGCAAACCCAGCATTCTCCAGTCTTCCCTATTTTCTGCCTCCCTCTTTGTCTCCGCATATGATCCATATATCTTAATGTCGTCTATAATCTGATATCTTCTTCTGCCTCGAACTCTTCTCCCGTTCACCATTCCTTCCAGTGCATCCTTCAGTGGGCAGTTTCTTCTCAACCAGTGACCCAGCCAATTCCTTTTCCTCTTTCTGATCAGTTTTAGCATCATTCTTTCTTCATCCACTTTTTCCAGCCTCGTTTCTTACTTTGTCCACTTTACACGTTCCATTCTTCTCCATATCCATATTTCAAATGCTTCTATTCGCTTTTCTTCACTTCGTCATAATGTCCGTGTTTCTGCCCCATACAGTGCTATACTCCATACAAAGCACTTCACTAGTCTCTTCCTTAGTTCTTTCTCCAGTGGTCCTTTTTCTATTAAAAGTTTCCTTTGCCATTGGTATTCTTCTTTTAACTTCTTGACAGCTCCTCATGTTACTGCTTATATTGTATCCCAAGTAGTATTTGAATAATAATAATAATAATAATAATAATAATAATAATAATAATAATAATAATAATAATAATAAAACTGTTGGAGAAAGTTACACAACGCAGAACTGCACGCATTGTTTTTTTCACCTAACATAATTAGGAACATTAAATCCAGACGTTTGAGATGGGCAGGGCATGTAGCACGTATGGGCGAATCCAGAAATGCATATAGAGTGTTAGTTGAGAGACCGGAGGGAAGAAGACCTTTGGGGAGGCAGAGACGTAGATGGGAGGATAATATTAAAATGGATTTGAGGGAGGTGGGATATGATGATAGAGACTGGATTAATCTTGCACAGGATAGGGACCGATGACGGGCTTATGTGAGGGCGTCAATGAACCTGGGGGTTCCTTAAAAGCCATTTGTAAGTATGTAAGTAACAAAACTGTTATTTTATTGGGTTAAGAAGTGCTTATATTACAGACTTAAGGGGTGGTATTCATAGACATTTCGCAGCACGCGCTACGAGCGTATTAAGCTAGCCCCGGCTATCCACTGGTTACTAGTACAGTATTCAAATCATATCCTATCGCTAACACTGGTTTATGAATACGAAAAACGCTGATAATCCACCGAAAGCCCGCGCTAAAAATATCTATGAATACGGCCCAAGATTATTTGCAGCACACGCTTTCAGTTATTAAATGTTACGGAGCGCTTATAATACAAAATTAAGTTTATGTACAGCACATTTTTTCCGTTTTTTTAAATTTTAAGAGGTACTTATATTAAAAATTTAGGATTATGTACAGCACACTTTTTCCGTTATTAACTTCACACTATACTCAAACAAGAACCAAACATACATACCTAATGCCTTTGTTGTTTTGCTGACAGTTAAATTTTGTGTAGTTCTTCAAATAAGTGCAATGTTCGTGTTTTAACAGTGTGAAATCTTAGCCTCAACTGTACCACTCTTACTTGTCTCTTAAGTTTTTCAGCGGATATGTTCGGCAAGAGAGAGAAAGACTATTCCATCAATTTGGCTGTTACCTCGTTATTCGCAAATTAAATATATGATAATTTTAGAGATGTAACACAATTTTAGCATACAAAATCGATCTAGTTCTCAATGAAATTATGTTTTATGAATTAAATAAAACTAATTAATTCCCAGTTCTCAAGAAAAGTACTTACAAATAGCCTTCATATGTTTAATGCTAATTTCTTAAAGTGGAATCCTCTATAGGTGGTTCGTTCCGAAAGTAATGCCTCCTATTTATTTTCATGGGAACTACTGTACAACAGAAACACAGAGTATAATAACACAGTTAAATAGAGCAAGGCTTCAGCTACATACAATTTTTTTCCACATAGTCATCACTCATTATTTTCATATAACAACAATTAAGAAACATGTTAAAGGAATTTTTCTTGCAGCAAATGACCAAAATGATCGTATTTTAAATATTTAAATACAAGTTGAATTAAGTAACATATTAAACGATTTATTCTTCTCTGAAACACGGATGTTCCCTGGACCAAATGTCCTATTTTAATTATGTAATTACTTTATATTTATTTCTAAGAAGTGCAGCGAAGCGCACGGTATGGCTAGTTTGAAATAAAACTAAATGAATTCTAATAAATATGTTTCAAAGTATACTGGTACTTCAATTTACAATTTTCCATACCTATTAATATTTCAAGCTGATATAAAAATTAGGTAACTGTAGACTTATTTTTTACACAAGTTTTTAAATTCGAAATATAAAGGCGTTGTTTAAAAGAGGCATTGCATAAAACACACGAAAAAACGGCTCAACTGCAGTATTTGTCCCACTATGCTGTAACATCTGAAGGAGTGCCGACATATTTCTAGCGCTTTTTGCGCTACTAACCTTAACTCACCTGCCTCCACTGTAACGAAAGTTGTTACTTATGCCCATCTTCCTCTCGATAAAAACCCATTTCAGGCCGAGCAGAGAGTACAAGACGCGCAAAGAGCATAAAAGACTGATGTCTTATTACAAAGATTGTGTTTGTAGTAGGGACGGTTCATCTATGGAATCGCAAACATAGGAACCAATTAAGGCCGAGTTGGAGCCCCGAAAATATATAATTAATCACTAAAGGTATAAAAAATTACAGAAAAAGTTCACTCTCTGTCCTCTCATTCCACTCTTTCTCTTCTCAGTCAACTCCATGTGCTCCGAGTTAAATCGCTTTCCTGTCACTATACTCTCTGTCCTCAGTCCACTCTGTGTCTTCTCAGTCCACTCTGTGTGCTCTCAGTCCAATCTCTGTCTGCCAGAAATTTATGGAGGAAATGGAAGCATGTGTAAACTGAATAGTAAAGTTGAACGAGTTTAATTTATCCCAAGTTTAACTTACTTTGGAGAAAACGGCTCTAAACGATGCAATATAACTGCCGCCATTTGTTATGTTGAGCCTGAGCTATTGCGAAATGTACCTGCTAAAACGGTTTAAGTACATGTTACTGTTACTGCACTATTTTTATCTATGGTGTGGTAGCTCCTTTACTTGTCTGTGTCTTGCGCATGCGCAGTGTCACATTATTGGACTTTGAAAAATTTATTGCGGGACACTAGGTGCAGTTTCTCCGAAAAAAAAAAAACTGTTGTTATCACATGGTAAAAGTACAGAAGGCCGGATAAACACTGAAACAAATAATAAATTTCCTTTCTGAGTTCGAAAGCAGCTGCTAATTCTCGAACAGGACAATTTTTTCCGTTAATTTTTTACTAAGTTTCTAGCTGTCTATCAGTAATATTTTACTTTTGAACCGCGCTATCGCATAAGTTTTATTGTTGCTTCAAAATATCTCTTCCTTTATGTTCAGCTATTAGCGAAGAAACGAGGCCATGCATATTCCTGCTCAAAACGCGTTGTTACCAGTGATGTGAACATCCACAGTCAAGTCCTACGTAAGCGTATTCATGTGCAGTGTTTCTCAGAAGACGAAAAGCACCTTCCTGCAGATTACCACTGCGGTTTTAGGTAAGAAATTATTTAAATACTTTGTCTACGTATTAATAATAAGTCTGCGTCCTCATTAAGCCTAGAGAAATGATTTTATTAACTCCTGGCTCTTCAATTGCTCCCATTTGACCAAAGGGTCTCCGTACAGGAGCAATGTAACAAAATTGCTGACTTTGCCCTTGGTGCATCATGGAACGTGAAACTAAGCAACACCCATATAGACCATTATATTGACGATCACAGGGGGATATAGACGATTTCCTTGCGGGAAGATGCACACTGATGGAATAAAATATGGTAATTCACAAATACCTATTCTTATCATTAGCTTACGAATGCACCAAAATGCATAAAAAGACAAATATCTACATACAGTATATAACAGTGTTGTTTGTACAGTTCTATTTTCAAAATAAAACGCTAATTTATCATATGAAAATATACAATTTAATTTCTTTTCATACGAGGGAATTATTACACATGAACTTTGGAACATATTAAAGTCAAAAAATAAAATACAAAATTCTGAATACATTAAACAAAACAAAATAAATAAAAACATATCCCATTTCTAAGCAAGAATCTTATTTGTACACTTTGATTATTTGCACTTTTGGAAAACAGTTATCTTGTAGCATAACCTTTCGGCTTTATTATTGCTTGGCAACTCCTTCTCATTCATTTTACCAAGTTTTTACACTATTTTGGTTTGATTTTGACCCATTTTTCTCTCACTACATGTTTTAAATCCAATATGGTTGTACACTTCCGCTTTCTCACACTCCGTTTCAAAATTTACAACAAATATTCGACGGGGTTTAAGTCTGGTGATTGAGGAGATGTTTGCAGTTGCTTAGATACGTTCAATATGAGCAAATCCTTATTGATTTGAGCAGTACGTCTATTGTCATTGTCTTGTTGGAACATATACACAAGTGGCATCCCCATTTTTTGTGCAATCCGCCTAACGTTTGACCCTGTTCCAAATTCCTCATCCTTACCAACATATTCTTTATCGAAGTATAATTTTCGAGCTCGATTTGTCTCACTAATGTACGGCCTCTTTCGTGTCTTCTGCCATGGTAACCATTTTTCCACAACACATGTCGGATAGTTTGATTACTGATGTTCGTGTCTGAAGAATCTTCAATCATGACTCGAATTTGTGGAACATTTATTCTTGGATTTTTGACAACTTCATTAACTATGAATCTCACGTCACGTGCATTTAGCAATTTTTGCTTGATTTTTCTTGCCAAATTATTCCAAGTTCCACGATTTCGAAATTTTTCTACAATGTGTTGTACTATACAATGTGTTTTATGCACTACTTTACCTCTTTTCCTACAGAAATAGGCCTTCAGAGCAAGGCGAACAATAACTTTCTTTAAATGGGAGCTGAGAAGCAAACGTTCTGATGGGGGCAGATAAAAAAGTTAAATGTTTTTCTTCCACCATGTTAATAATGTCAAAAGAAGTGCTTATACAAATTTTGGCCACTCGACCGCAATTATGAGGGCCGTAAAAAATAAGTTCACCAGGGGCCTCTAACAAAAAAAAAAAAAACACAATTTCATTGGACAACTTTATTGGAACGGATGCAGCAATTGTGAGCTATTTTTCAACATATTTTCCATCGGAAATGAGACATTTCTCATATCATGGGATCGACAGAGAGAGGTGCAGACGCAGTCAAACGCTGGTTCCGGTCTGAGGCGGCTGACTTCTACGACACAAAAATTGATCCCATGGTATGGCAAATGTCTCAATTCCAGTGGGGGGGTATGTTGACAAATAGTACAAAAATGCTGTATCTGTTTCAAGAAATATTTCCATGCAATTGTGCTTTTTCCTATAAACGGCCCCAGGGAAAATCACTTTCTGGACGGCCTCGTAATTGCGGTCGAGTGACCAAAATTTGTATAAGCACTGCTTTTGACATTATTAACATGGTGGAAGGAAAAAAATTAACTTTTTTATCTGCCCCCATCAGAACGTTTGCTTGTGAGCTCCTTATGACGCTCCATTGTCCACAATTCTCAATGACAGACTAACAGCAAGTGACCTCCACTGAAAGACAACCCTGTACACACTGCGTGCTTGTTTACTATGCATCTAAACGTAACTACACTCTGTCCGTAGAGTAAGTGTACAACCAATAGAGTTACATTAATTTCACAGAATATGTGGTTTTAAAATTTTATGGAACAGGTGTATGTAAATTAATTTTATTCATGCCACTGTGTTCGTCTTTAACTCATGAAATATGATGAATTTAGTTTTATTGATATATTTTGAATTTTAAGGTCCTTTCGAAGATTACTTTAATAATATATGAGGTGTACAAACAACACTATTATACACTGTATACATTTAGGCTTATGATCTAAAAAAAAGTAAACATCCATTACGTTCTGTGAAACCTGTACCTGTACCCAAAGTACAGCAAAATGTCAGTTATACAGACTGTTTCAAAAATAGGGGGCATAATTTCAGGTTTGTATTTCCCACATGTAGACAATCAAAATAGTTCGTTACAACATGTGTCCGGAAATGCTTTATTTCCGAGTTATGGCCTTCACAACATTGAAATTCACCGGAACGTTTTTCTTTCCGCACGTCGTTGCCGTCAAAGGAGACATTAAGAGGGCACTCTGACAGTTCATTCCGAGGAGAAGGTTACATTCAGTGTTGTGTAGGCGTTAGACTGTGCGACATGTATTCAAATCAAGAGCTGGCAGAGATACACTTCATATACGATAAGGCGGACGGCAATGCTGCCCTGGCTCGTCGTTTGTACCAGGAGAGGTACCCACAGCGACAATGTCCAGATCGGAAGACATTTGTACGTCTCCATTACCGTCTGTGCGAGTATGGGAAATTTAACTCTCCTGGATTGGGAAGGGGACGACCAAGATCTACAACTCCAGAAGTACAGGAGGAGATTCTGGAGGCTGTGAACATGACTCCTTCTATCATCACACGAAGGGTAGCGTTGCAAGTCAATGTTCCTCATACGACTGTCTGGAGACTGTTGAAAGAGTATCAATTGTATCCTTATCATTTGCAACGTGTACAGGCCCTGTCACCAGCAGATTACCCTGCACGAGTTAGGTTCTGTCAGTGGTTCTTGCAGCAGTGTGGTCAATGAGACATCGATGTAAGGTCTGTATTCAAGCAGGAGGTGGACATTTTGAACATCATCTGTAATGACAACGACCTGCGGAAAGAAAAACGTTACGGTGAATTTCAATGTTGTGAAGGTCATAACTCGGAAATGAAGCATTTCCGGACACATGTTGTAATGAATTATTTTGATTGTCTACATGTGGGAAATACATACCTGAAATTATGCTCCGTATTTTTTAAACACCCTGTATAGGTTGTTAATACGATCCTAAAATCCTTGTGTGAACAACAGAGCGTCCACATCTGTGGAGTAACGGTCAGCGCGTCTGGCTGAGAAACCAGGTGTCCCGGTCTGGACAAGTTACCTGGTTGAGGTTTTTTCCGGGGTTTTCCCTCAACCCAATACGAGCAAATGCTGGGTAACTTTCGGTGCTGGCCCCGGACTCATTTCACCGGCATTATCACCTTCATTTCATTCAGACGCTAAATAACCTAGATGTTGATACAGCGTCGTAAAATAACCCAATAAAATAAATAAAATAAACAACAGAGCTACGAGTATAGGCCTACCATCACTGATTCTATAGGATGCTTTATATTCTTCCACTTTGCCATTTGTTATCACTTATGCGGTCACTAGTTATAGGTTGAATGTCATCCCCCGCATTAATAACAGATGCAGCAACGCTTACACTATTACCACTAGTAGCCTATTAGTAGGTTCTTCATTACGAATAGGTTTACTTCCAGTTTGTTCTATATTTAAAAAAAAAGGAACAGATTTCTCGTGAAATCATTGTTACATGAAGTGAATATATATATATATATATATTATATATATATATGTCCGGCTTCACAGTGAGAAGGGTCGCCTTCCGGATCCTAGTTGCCATCTTCTTCTGTCCTCCCAATCACCGTCTTGGTAATTCTCTCTGTGACATAGCATTATTAACTCCTTTAATCCATGTATCTCGCGGTATAATATAATATAATATAATATAATATAATATAATATAATATAATATAATATAATATAATCATCATCATCATCTTCTTCAAGGTTTAGGCCTTTCGGCCTGTTCCGCCTCCATTAAAATTGATCTCTCCAACGTTTTACTGGTCTTCCTAATGATCTCCTTCCTGATGCATTATAATTCATGGCTGCTCTCGTTATACTTGTTGCTGGCATTCTGTTTACATGTTCTTTCCAATTATGTTGATATTCTTTAATAAGTTGAATTATACTATCTATTTTTAGTTCTTTTCTAATATCTTCATTTCTTTTTTTGTCCAATAGTGTATAACCCGCAACATATCTAAGAAATTTCATTTCACCTGCTTCAATTCTTCTTTCTTCGTTTTTCTTTAGAACCCAAGATTCGCAGCCGTATAGAAGGGACGGAATTGCCATTACTTTGTAATATTTGATTACTGTTTCCTTTCTCACTTTCTTACCCAGTGTTCTACAGTATCCACAGATATATAGTTGAATTTATTTAATTTTTCCTCGATTTCACATTTTTTGCCATATGTTATTGAGCAACCTAAGTATGTAAAAGTGTTGATTTGTTCTATTATTTTGTTCTCTATAACCAATTTCACTCTTATTGGTTGAGATGCAATAAATGCCATCGCTATTGTTTTATTGGTCGATATTTTCATATTAAAACTCGATGCAATTCAATCTAATTTGAAGACTGCCTGTTGTAAAGCATTTTCACTCTCGCTAATTACCACTTTATCATCAGCAAATAAAATTGTAGTACAATTTATGTAATTTAATTTAAAATCTAATGATATTTCATTCAGCCATATTCGTATGACTTCGTCCATGTATAAATTAAAAAGTGTCGGTGACAAAGGATATCCTTGACGGATAATAATATAATATAATATAATATAATATAATATAATATAATATAATATAATATAATATAATATAATATAATATAATATAATATAATATAATATAATATAATATAACAAGAAGAAAAAGAAAAAGAAGAAAAGCCCAGACATGCTTTTTTCAAGAGAGAATATGAGAGAAATTTAAAAAAAATCGTCCGACCTTAATAAAGGATGATTATATATATATATATATATATATATATATATATATGGGGATGGTCCTTATATAACCTGACAAAAAGTTCGGAAATTCACACCTACCACCCTCTTATCTAGTAGTACACGTACTCTGTTAAAAACGGATATGTGTCAAAAATTGGAGCGATCATAGCATATTTGGGGTATGCTCAACGATGTTTAATTTCATGCAGGATGTGCCATACTGACATATGGGTAATTGGGTAATATGTTCAAGTCGTATAATCGCACTTAAGTATATTTTTCTTATTTCTATCCACGCACTGATAAATAACATCTAACGAATGCAGTGATATATAGAGTGCCTCAACATGAACGCCGGGAGCCACCGGAGTGGCTCAATCGGTTAAGGCGCTTGCCTATCAGTCTGAAGTTGCGCTCGGGCGCAGGTTCGATCCCCACTTGGGCTGATTACCTAGTTGGGTTTTTTCAGAGGTTTTATCCAACCGTACGGTGAATACCAGGTAATCTATGGCGAATTCTCGGTCTCATCTCGCTATCACCAATCTCATCGATGCTAAATAACCTCGTAGTTGATACAGCCTCATTAAATAACCAACTTAAAAAAAAAGAACGCCAGATTTAATCATCATCATTAGCCGCAGGTTATAGTCCCAAAAGAACTGTTACGGTCCACGGAAGTTTCTTTTTTAGACTTGCAAGCATATTAGGAATTTCCCTCCAACTAGTTGCTAGCAAGGAGGAGGTAAGTCCAGTGATGGAGTTACCATCTCACAGCTTCTGGACAAGCTAGTGTATACTGCGAGTGTATAGCTCAAAGCCTGGTTCCTCGCTGCCAACTGCACCTCCCGCCAGTGATTTGAATCTGTTGAAAGTCCTTGTGGCACAAACACCACTGTGGTGTCTACGTGAGGAGCTGGTAGCACTCACATTATTTGACAGAGACGTTGACTCATCAGAGAAGCGGAAGATATTGAAAAGACTCAGTCATGAGGCAGATGACGATCTTCCAAAAAGAACTACTCTGAAATTGGCTACAATACCTGACAGCAGACTTCGAGGTTTTGTAACAAGGAACACCCGGAGGTTGTTTCAGATTATATCCATCCCATATTCATTTTTGGAGGTGGAACCTGACACTTGCCTTACAAATCCCGATCAACTGTAAGCAGAGCAGATCGTTCTACAGCTTCGCGTTGTGAACGACACCGCGGAACGAGGGTCGCCCTCATGCAGGAATACAATGCTTTGCTGACGAAAGACCAGGAATAGACTCAGTTCATCTTGCAAGTCGTCCAGCAACACCGCAAGTGCTATCCCGGTTCAAAGAAGTCTACACTCCTCCAGGGTCTTTCTTCACCCTCTGTTATCGATTAGACGCCAGATGTAATGTGCTGGAATGTGGACTAAGTAGTTTCCCTTAAAACAACGTAACAATTCAGCTTCTTCTGTTATTAATGATCAGGCTCTACGGCTCATAGTGTTCTTGTATACTGTCAATATCGACCTCCAGCTTTCTATGTAAAAATCTCACTGTTTCAATTGTTTCATGTTGTTACCAATAATAGGCCTAAGAGAATGATACATCGATTGATGATTAATTTATTTAGTAATTAAAACATGGTTCCAAAAGATCCCACGTAATACGCACAATAACAGCTAAGTAAAAGGAAATTTCACTTGGAATGAGCATATCTTAAATATTAACATATTGGATCAGAATTTTACCCACATTAATTTTAAGCCAGAGAGAATCGATTGGAGGAGTGGGAGGGAGGTATTTTAAAACTTGAAAAATAAGGACCACGCTAATATATATATATATATATATATAACTGAGGGAACTTATCCGGAAACTATACACATAAGACGTAACGATATCCCTGGAAAATACCGAGTTTATGCAAAAATAGTACAAATAGAGCGGTAAATTTTTAGCTCTGACATTAACAACAGTAAGTAATGAGCTACATCGAGAATATTAATTCCATAGAGAAGCAGTGCTGCAGAAATTTTATAATTTTACTTAAAATATAGATCTACAGATTGTGTCACGAGGTTATCCTCCGGTTTATTGACGTGATTCCTGATATTATTTGAAAAAAAAAAATGAAAATATAGTAATGGAGTGACATTCATAATTAAGGAGTTACGGCAATTTGAACAAATCAGAAGAAACTTTTTATTTGAGGATGTCACTGACAAAAACGGAAATCACAGTTGGAATACAAACAAGTGTTTCATTTTATACCAGTGGATGTGTGTAGATTTAAAGCAAATGTTCAAAATTTCCTTCCTGCAACTGAAGGCAAAGATTCGCACGGGTGTGAACCGCGCGTGTAGCATTTCGTAACTTCAAATGTTCGTTCCTTATTGTCGCTGCGGCATCGAGAATGCGTTGAATCAACGCTTCTCGTGTTTGCACCCTAATCTGTTACACGATGTCTTTCATCCACCCCAAGATGCAGTAATCTAGGGTGTTAAATCTGGGGATCTGGCAGGCAAACGGTTGGCACGATCATGTGGTTCTAAATGCTGCACTTTTTGCAAATGAAAAGGATACAGTCCGTTCTCATAAATAATTCTCCATACATTGGAATGTGAAACGTTAAATCTTCCCCCCACACATCGTTAGTCCTGCACAAACATGTCTAGCGCTACATACACCATGGCGTGTTTCGAAAATCAGTTGTAACTCCTTAATTATGACTGTCACCACATTACTGTACTTACATTTTTTTGTTCCAAATAACACCAGGAATCACCTCCATAAACCGGGGGAAAACCTCGTGATACACCCTGTATTTTTTAATCAGTGTCGTCTGTAATGAATGACGTCAATACATCACGAACTTAATTTTTTTTTCTTCAAGATATAAACTCAGAAGTTATATAATTTTTCTTAAACTTCAACATATCCAAAGAACTGCTCTTTTATGGACTTCCTTAATTATTTTTTTCAGCAAATGGCATCAATGTTGGCAGCGGCGCTGTGCAGGGTTGGGCATCACCCACTCTTCCGCTATTACACGCCAAAGACACCGCACTGGATGGGAAACCCATCACGACGGAGGAGGAGTCTTGGCTGGGATCCCTTCCCTACTTCGGGGCTTTCATCGCTGCCCCGTTGTATGGCTACGTGAACCAGAACCTGGGGCGCAAGGCGGCCGCGTACCTGACTGCAATTGCCTTCATTGTCGGGTGGCTGTTCATCATCTTCAGCAACTCCATGAGCTACTTCATGGCAGCAAGATTCATTATGGGGCTCGGAGTCGCTGGAGCAAATGTTTTCGTCACCATGTATGTCGGAGAAGTGTCTGAAGACGGCATGAGGGGATCTCTCGGAGTTCTTCGTGGCCTTACACTCACCATTGGGTATATCTTGGTGTACGTTATTGGATCCTATTTATCCATCACCAACGCTGCAATAGTCAATCTTGTCATACCAATAATCTTTTTGGTGATATTTTTCTGGATGCCCGAGTCTCCTATGTTCTTACTCGGCAAAGGAAGGAGAAACGAGGCATTTACTGCGTACTTATGGATGCGTGGCGGAAGCACACAAGCTGCTGAGGAAGAGATGTCAAAACTCAGTGCAGTCATACAAGAAAGCGAACAGATGAAATCGCAGACGACTGTGAGAGCTAAGTTGTCAACACGCGGCACAAGGAAAGCTTTGTTGATCGCTGTCCTTTTGGCAATGTTTGAACAATTTTCTGGTATAAATGTAGTTTTCAGTTACTGTGCTACAATATTTGAGATGGCAGGAGGTAGTATGACACCAGAATATTCATCGTTCATCGTCAGTATTATGGGTTTCGTCTCTTCAGTGATATCGTACTACATCTGCGACAGACTTGGCAGACGATTGGTGCTGATCACCACGTATACTCTGCAAGGTTTGTGCGTGGGAGCACTCGGACTGTACATATTTCTGCGAGAAAAAGGCACCGATGTCTCTGTAGTAGGTGTGTTACCAATTGTTTTAATTTCTTTGTATGTATTCTGCGGAGTAACTGGTGCTAGCAATATGTTCTACGTAGTTCTGTCAGAGATATTCAGGCCTGAAGTTCGTGGCATTGCTATGGGCATCACGAACTCTTTAGTATGGCTTGCAGCTTTTCTGGTTACTAAAATGTATCCACCGTTATCTAGTGCTATTGGGGACTATGTCTGCTTCTGGTTGTTCGCTGTTATATGCATAGGTGGCGCAATTTTTACGTTTTTTCAAGTACCAGAAACCAAAAATCGAAGTCTGGAGTCTATTCTCATTGAACTGAATGGTGGTCCACTGTAGAAGAAAGAGTACGTAATCCCATGTATGAAGCTCCTTGCGAGTTGTAGTTTCTATAATAACGCAGATGATGAAATATTTTCATTTATAACTGCATAAATAAATGGTCAAGTATAAGGTTTGTATGTAAAATGTCTATTGTTGATAACATATGAAGAACAGGTTTCGAAAATGTTTCCACCCTTGCCCTAAAGCAGTGATGTCAAAACAAGCGCATTTTTCTGATCTTGACGTCGTGCGCGGGCATTAAGCGCTAGGTATGCTAGGAAGAATAAGCAGCCTGTTGGATTAAGAAAACAGTGGTGCACAAACTTCAAACGGAACGTGACATTTTATGTTGTTATTTTTATATGGCTTCTTTCTGTTTGTTATTTTCTATATTGTCTGTAAAACAAAAGTACTAACACCTATTTCTGAGCCTAATATTGCAGTTGTGTTTTAAACGTTAATAACATAATAAAGAGTAAAGAAGGAATATTCACACAAATTCCATAATAACTACAACTATACTGTACTAAGTGAATTAAACACATCATTCATAAAGAAAGTGTTATCCCAAAGAAAGACACTGAATATGACATGATAAGTTGAAATTGATATTGATGGTATCTTTAGTTTTATAAAAGTAATCAAAACAATATTATAGTACAAAGCAAAGTTGTCTAGGTATATGTTTTAACTGTAACTAATATTACATAATAGTAAAACTCTTATCGCATTATGCTTTTAGGTGATATTGGTGCGCAACTTTTTGTTATCAGAATGTTAAATTATCTCGAAATCTGCTGAAGCTATAAAGCTGACGTTTTACCAACACATAGGCACATATCTTTTGTTTGTGATATAACAGTATTTGCTTTGTCAATTCATTTCCTTACAAACATTTTCCATGCGAATATTTTCAAACATTTTAATACACTATCTTCAATAATACGTATTTACGACATATTAGATTTATGAAAACATTGTTTTAGTAGGCCCTACCTGTAAGGCTACTGAACAAATATATCTGAAAATTTCACTTTTCTGTAAAAAAGTTGAGAAAATATTCCTTTTGAATAAAAAAGCAAACTCGTGAAAAATGAGCATTAAAATTAAAACTTACATTCTTATAATGCACTTACACTTCTCAGACAAAACTGAAAATTAACATGGATACAGTTTTAATAAGTTCTCTTCCCTTTATCCATTGGATCAGTGCTGGCCATACTTGTATATAGCTCGACCAAGCGGCATATACTACCTCTTTCGTCTGTCTCTTTCCTTTTCGCTGTAAAGCGCTCAGGCCTTCCTGGGCTCTAAAGCGCGCGCTTGCTTCAATGGGCATCAGTTGACATCACTGCCCTAAAGTAACATAATTGTGAAGAGAAATGAAATTCTACTAAGTTGAAACTTCTGAATTGTCAATTTATAGTTGAATGGCGCATTATAACGATGCAAACGAATATCCACAGTTCCTTCTTATTCACTCTTTTCACGTGGAAACGAAGATAGATCCAACCTTCGAAACTAGTGCATTACCTATTCACCAGCACAGAGAAGTCCGACACAAATTTCTCTTGAATAAGCGAAATAAATTCATCTCCATTTCAAGAGATTCTACCAAGTACGCTAGAATGATGTCTTCAGTTGTTACTAAGAAGAGCTGACTTTTATTCTAGACTAGGGAAGTGAACATTCATCGTCTTCTTTGCCTTTTTAACTTTCCCTTTTTTTCCTAAGTGGAGATTATGAGAATTGAAACCAGATGGTCAGAGAATTCAGATGCTTATGTAATGGATAAAGTTAGATTAAAATGAAGAAAACAATGAGAAGCGAGCTCAATTATTCTTGAAAACAAAATATAAAACCACTGTAGAGTTAGTGAACTTGTCGAATCGTGTCGGTAATTGCCTTTATAAGTCATCATCATCATCATCATCATCATCATCATCAAGAATTAATCCTCATTAGTCCTGTTCCGCTCTAATGAATTATAACTATTCTATCCATCTTTTCATCGGTCTGCCATCATTTCTGATGTCTTTCACTCTATAGTTCAATACTAATTTTGAAATGTGATTGTCCATTCGTTCTGTATGTTCTTTCCATTTAGTCCTATATTGGAGTATTTTTTCTACGAGCTCGTATCAAGTTAAAGATAATATATTTTTATTGTACCGCATATATAACTGAATTAATTGATTTTGTTTGTAATATCTCCTTTTTTAAAGTATAAAATATTGCATCCCAGATAGTTAAAACAGTTAACTTATTCTATAGACTTTTCTTCTAAAATTACCTTTGCTCTTAATGTTTGGGACCCTTTAAATGCAAAGACTTCAGTTTCCCTGACGAAAATGTTTAGATTGTAAGTTTTACTTGTGTTGTTTAATTTAAATAAGGATTTTTGTAAGTTATCTACAGAACTACAAATCAGAACCTGGTCGTCGTGATCACAAGTTATAAATACAAATTATTCCATGCTATTTATAAAATGTTTGAGCCATTGATTTTGATATTAAGATATGCTCCCGTATAAGCTTTATAATTATTATATCCTACCAATAAATAATTAAATCTTAGAATGTGCTACAACGTCAGCGCAAAAAAAATAATAATGAGCGAACATATGAACCCTCTCCCCATTTTATTTGGCTTACACAGACTTATTGTGCTTACCATTTCTATTCTGTAAATGATTGGGTAGCCGAACGACCGCACTCTTGTACGAGTACAGCACGCCACATCGTGAACATAACCCAGGCCATGGTATAGATGATGATGATATTATGTGAATTAATGATGGCGAAATGAGTTCGAGGTCCAACTCCGAAAGTTACACAGCAATTATTCTTCAGTTGGTTGAGGAAAAACCCCGAAAAACTCCAAACAGGAAACTTGTCCCAACCAGAATTGAACCCGGGCCCGCTCGTTTCACGGTCAGACGTGCAAACTGTTACTCCACAACGGTGGACTTATACTGGAGCTTAGTACTAGAAGAAGAGGAAGGCAGAAATATGGAAGACAGGAGGAAGCTGGGTTTGCAGTAAAAGACCTGTCCTTGGGCAGACCACTGAATGAAAATGAGTCTTAGAAGACACTGTTTTCCTTGTAATCCATCAATGAGAGACATAATTATATTAAAGACGAATCTTTTAAATATTTTAAACTGGTGAATAATTTGATTTTAAATATTTTGAAAATAACTGTATTTGTTAACTTTTATCTTCCTTAGATTTTTCACCCCGTGAGCAAGTTCGCTTGGATTTCATTACTTTGTTGCGGAGTGCCCTTTTCCTTTTCCTTTTCCTTTTCCTTTTCCTTTTCCTTTTCGAGAATGATTTGATTTATTCCGCTCATTGAACCTGGTCGGTCTTTTTCGAATTGATTTAAGAGACACTGCGTATCTTATTCAATGTTAATTACCTGCAGAACATCTTCATGTGAAGATGTCGAATAGATCCTCTAATTCAGGCATGTCAGATATCAGACTCTAAATGTGCAGTTATGTGCGCGGATCGACGGTCTGTGCAGGTTGCATCAATCAAGTGTTGCTCTTACCCGTTCTTGGCTGGAGGGGTGTACAATAATCTATTCTGCGCTTCTAGGGTTGGATTAAATAGACATTTGGACATTATAAACATAGTTAGCAGAACGAAAAAAACACAGTTATTATCAGTGTCTATATTTGACAATTGTAATACAAGAAACTTTAGGCTTACTCAGTTATACTTCACAAAGTAGTGGTTTGTAAAGCATTATTTATTAATATGATTTTTATACAGTATTTGAAGAAAAAAATTTGCAGTAATTTCGAAACAACAAGAAACGAACAAGTATTTCATTTTACGTAATAGGTACTAATTATTTTAAAGTAATAGAACCTACTCTTTCATTGTTCGTCAAGCATTATTAAGTATTTACTGTGACCATTGGTGCACAAATGTTGAAGAAAATATTATGCTCCCAATTAATTACATGCAGTAGGACATTGTGAAGTTTTTACACTGAAATTATTTCTTTGCTGTATGTCAATATAAATTAATATTAATATTAATAAATATAAATTAAGCTTAGAATTTAAATTCACATATAGTTTATTTGAAAACGTTGAGAACAAGCATCGAAAAGTTGGGAGCGTTACTCAAAGAAATTAAAAGTGTAGTTCACAAGCTGTGAAGCGACGATATTCTCTTTATGTCAGATTTAAAGATTTATTAATAGGCCTATAAGTATATTGAATTAATATTGTGACGTGAGATGGAAAATTTGCCATTATATATTTTTCCAGAAAATGTTTGCACCTTGCAAATAGTTGTTTTCTTCTCTCCTTACAACCTCAAGAGCCTCATATGTATTCCTCACTATATTCTCATCACTTACCAGTTTATGAAATGAAAGTCGTAAATCGTCTAACCTTTGATGGCTGTGTTAGTACAGACTCCAAAATAACGCCACTGTCAAGTACGTTTTGCCGTGAGAGTACTGATTAAGAAATAAGCGCTGGCAATATCATATTTTAAGAACTTTACTAATCTGATCTAAATTGTCACCTCACAACACTATTACCTCGACATAGGCTGATGAAAGCCTTTCATTTTAAAATAATTATTATTGTTGGCTGAGGAAAACTTTATAACAATTATGTTATATGATTCGTAATTTCTCTTCTTCGTTATCTGTGAACGCCTCACTTTATTTATCATAACTCATTCACAGACACAGCCAAATCGGCACTCGTACTGAAACTGTGTTACTGAAACAAAAGCTGCTGCAGGTATTGTATAGCCCTGTCGCGTTCCCCTCCAAGGCGATCCACTCCCTCCAGGTAGGGGAATAGAGAGTGCACATCGTACAGAGACAGTTGCACAATGTGCGCAACTGCACAATGTGCAGGGTTTTGACATGCCTGCTCTAATTAATCTATGAATACCTGTTATTTTCTTTTTAAGTCTGAGTTCTCCGTTTAGAACTTTCCTGCAGTTTTCTCTACTCTTTCTATAACGCCCCCATCTTTTCCTAAATCCTTGGAATTTTCCTACTGGAATTCATGGTTTTCCCAAAAAACCTCAATTTCTTTCATCACCAGGTGTGCACTAGATCTCAAATCGAAGTTCACTTTTCGCATGTTATAAAAAGCATCTTTAAAAGCTGTCTGTTCGATCACCATTTTACACCAATAATTTGATTTTCATAATGGCCTCTAAGATAGAGTTTATCACGTTCTCTTGTTTCCATTTTCACTGGCACTTGCAACACGGCAATTGAGATATTTACCGCGACCGGCTCAGTTACCCGGGAAAAGAAGAGGACTGAACGCCGTAATCAAGCTGTATTACAGTAAAAGGTGTTTCATGGAGCAATAGGCAATAGTGGGCCCTAAGGCCCGTTTGGTGTGACTGACCAGATACAGCAGAAGATGCAAGACCTGTCCTATGATCGTAGCATGTGCCGTGGCTATATCATCAGTGGTTATGGAAGGGAAAGACAGGTTTTAGTCTGAGATGAACTTTCGTGTCGGTAGATTCGTATAATATTAACCATCATGAAACAAACTCTCTTTCATCTCTCGCACAGCTCACTTGCCAGGTCTCGCCTCCTCATCTGTACTTCGTTGACAGAACACTATCGATTCTGCGAAGAGTAATTTTATTAGTCTAGACTGAAATGTTCTTCCTCACAATCAAAATCTAGCTTCACAAGAAATTCGCTTTTATTGCCTTCCTCTTCAAATGAAGTACAAAAAATTGAAAATACTTCAGGCAGGAAAGTTATGGCAGTGTTTTGTTTAATATAGAATTAGTACGCAAAACACACAAAATAGAATAATTCCTATTGCTGTTATCTTCCATTAGATATGAACTACATGGGCGAATTTCGCGAAAAGTTTCAAATAACAGTGTTTGAAATATCGTAGATTATTTTTAAGATAACCAACATAAACTACGGGACTATAATTTATATATATATATATATATATATATATATATATATATATATATATATATATATGTGGGAAGTGTTTAACCTGTGTTTAACATGTATGGTAGAATTCGACATTTCTTGCTTTTCAGACACGAAGATTTATTACTTCCTGTGTTTTCCAGATCACAGACTTGGAGTTATTTATTACTTCTATTTAAAATTGAATTTTTTGGGTATGATCGATTGCTTTTAAGCTGCTTAAGACAAAATGAATATCTAAAGTCTTTTTGGCTCATCAATTTCTCTCTCTCTCTCTCTCGCTCGCTCGCTCGCTCGCTCTCTTTCTCGGGAACAACGCTGCAGACATTATTTCTGGACACTTGCTTAAAAACAGTTTTATGAATAGTTTAATATGATTTTTATTTTACTATTTGTTGACTATTTGAAGTCTTTGAACTTAATTTCTTTTTTAGAAATATATATTGATGCCCTGTAATAACAACTTTGCAATTTATAGTTAACTGATTGCAACATTATTTATTCTTTTTACGCTATTATTATTATTATTATTATTATTATTATTATTATTATTATTATTATTATTATTATTTGCAATGTAATATAATAAATTGTTTAATGATTATTGTAAAATGTCATAATATCATTTGGAAATTTATTTACGTTAATTATTCTCGCCTACAATAATATATATTATTTAAACTAATTTATCCTGCAATAAGACTATAGGCCTACAAAAAAATATCCTTAAATTATCCTGTAAATAATAGTGTTAAATTATAAGAATGTATTTTTCATTTAATATGCTATGTCAACGACATCTTCAACTGTCTTTCACTTACTGATATTTATTTTAAAACAAAGTTGAAGGTGAGTTAGTCGCAGGAACTTGTCTTATGTGTATGGAAATATACTTTGCTCGTTATGTCATTGCTAATCTTACAGTGTTAAAAATATTTTTGACGTGGAATACTTGAAGTTGGAATTTATTACTTCGGTGATATGATAACAGATAAGTGCGACAATCAACAGTGTTGAATTTTGGTGCACACTAGTACAGTAAATGAAAATAAAAATAGTCAGAGAAACAAAGAAAATTAACAAAACAATTGAGAAAATAAAATAATAAACAGAGCAAGTAGGCCTATGTAGCAGAAAGTGAGGGAAAATAGGAACAAATAAGTGAATAGAGGAAACAAGTGAATGAAAGAAATGGGGATGAAATGATGTACAAAGTTACTCAAAAGCCAGGAAAAATTTGAATGTTCTTCAGCTTTATTAAGAAGCACGTTTATAAAAAAAATTATAGAATTTGTTACGAAAAGAATGCAGGATAACCACGTATAAACCAATTTAAAACTTCCAGATAAGCTTGCCATTTTCTGATAGTAGTTTCCCTTATAGAAGTGCTCGTCAGCATTCTCTATAGTAAAAATAAACTATAATTGAAAAAAATTAATCAACAACATATACAAAAACAACCAATTATTTTTTTAAAAAAGCAACTCCAACTATAACAAAAATAACTAATAAAATTAAAATAATAAATAAACCAAAAACGGTATACCATTTTAGCTGGATTTTATTCATAGGATTTGATTTTGGAAATAGTATCTTTGAGATATTTAAATATCTTTGGATTTTTTATTTTATTTTCTGAAATCAGTAACGGGTAAGGAGTGTATCACAATATGCACCGTCGTGCAGAAGGGAGAGAGAGAAAGCATACCTCCCATCAGCCACAGATGCACGGTAGTACAGTCTCTTATCCGCGGGTAAGATACGCTAGCCCGAAGGTGCACTGTGCTGATGACCTCTGCCTTAAAGGGAACGAATAGTATTCAGAATAAAATCTTGAGAAATATCTTCATATTGTTTTACAACCTTCCAGAATGACAAGAAATTGTAGGATCCAAACCTAAATCCTGAATCCTCTCAATGCGTTGAAACAATTTCTATTTTATTTTTAGTAGGTTATTTTACGACGCTGTATCAACATCTCAGATTATTTTATTTAGCGTTTGAATTAAATGAAGGTGATAATGCTGGTGAAATGAGTCCGGCATCGATAGTTTCGCGGTCAGAAACGCTAACCGTTACTCCAGGTGTGGACAACAATTTCTATTACATTCATAATACGGTAATACTGAATAAGGTCAATTCGCATTGTAGAGACAAAATCAATAGCCTCATTTTCTGGTATGAATGTACAAAATGATGATGATGATGATGATAATAATAATAATAATAATAATAATATATAATTAATAAAAAGTCAAGAATAGCTTGAATTGATTTTTATTTATTCCATTTGCCGTAGCAGCAATAATGAACCTACTGAAACAGAAGCTTCTGAGAAAATAAAATAAATCAATCCTGACTTCTGAAAAACAATAGGCCTATACATAAATCAAGCAAACATATGAAGCAAAGAAAAGTATAAGAATGAATATACACAGAAAAATACAAAAAAAAAGCTATGAAAGAAACAATTAAAAAATACGTAAATAAAGCATTGCAATAGTAATATACGTTACAAGAGCGGTATGTTGACGTTTTCATGGTCGAGAAAAGATTGAAAAAGCGAAACGCAGTTGAGCTTTTTTTAATTTCCGAGAACATGAAAACAAACATACCGCTCGTATATCGTACATTATTTTGTGCGAAGATCGTTTATTACATACCTGAAAGACGAATTTCTAATTAGTTGCAATGAAATCTCCATGTTGGTTTCTGTTTAATGACGCCAACTTCGGAACACCAAAATATCTTTCTTCAACATTGTTGCTGTAAAATGTTTTCTGTGTTTACTATACTCCAGCAGGCCGTGATTAACGTCTGTCTTTTTTTTCCCCCAGTCTATAAATGCGAACTTAAAACAAACGGTAAGGTTATGTAATGATTTATTTTTCATTTTAATATTTTAACAATATTATTTATATAACATATTGCAGTAATAACATCGGCATCTGGAATCTCGTTGATTTTTTTTCACGGCTTCCTTAATGTTACTTGTATCAGGAATGCAATAAGTTTCGTGGAGTAGTAGACTTTACTTAATTTTTGCAAATATTTAAAAACAATTAACATTGCAATTTAGGTGAAATTGCAGTGGTAAGTTTCCAATTTATAATTATTACTATGTTAAACGTCTCTAAAAATAATTTGTTAAAAGCCTAAAGCAGTAAAATGAATGTCGCGCTTAAGCGGTAAGAAGAGGGAAATTGTTATGTGTGTTACGTTGGGAATACTGAATGTGGTATTTCACACTTACCGCGTATTGGTTCTGTGCGGAAAACAAGCAAATACGCACGATCTCGCACAAACAAATATTCAAATTAATAATCAAATAAATCAAACAGACGAAATAAATATGTACCACAAAAATATAAAGCTAAAATGACAGATAAGAAAAGTACAATAAAACAGCACTCGAAGTAAAAGAAGGGGTATCTAATTATGTAGCAAGCATAGGCCAAGCCGCCGTCTTCCTGCAATAGAGGCTCAGGGCACATACTTTCCCGTTAGGGTGTAAATAATCTAAAAATATAGTTATTCAAGTGTAAGTTATATTTTGAAATAGTTATAACATTTTAAAAAATTAACGTAGCCTATATACAAAATGGTAACACATTTGTTTGTATCGAACAATGGTATTTGTTCATTTATCACACTCAATTGTTTTGGTTAACATGGTAACAGGTTTTGTTTATAATGTGTCAAAAATAAATTTACTACCTTATTGAATTTTTAAATCACTATCATTAACTGTGTTTTAAAATGGCTTTCAATTTACAGAATCGGGAAGAAAATTTCCCATAAATAAAGGGATACCAAACATGCTTCTTCATGAAGATGAACTCTAATTAAGTAAATTAAATTTATACTGTGCTGCTATATTGTTTGTGCACAAACTTGTATTGCCACTGTCCTGTCATTTAATGTATTTTATATTAAGTTGTTTCATAGAGTGTAATATGTGACTTAGGATTGTGAAAGTTATGTAGCCTATAACAACTTATAATGCTATTTGTAACATATTGTTCTTTTAATAGTTATTTATTAGTTTTGTTCAGTGTTATTATGAATGTAAAAGAAGTTTAACAAACGACATACGAAAATTCAAAACAAAACACAATTTAAGAACTGGTCCGTGTAGTTTTCAAGGGTACAGAAAGTTAATGGACAAATTTGAGAGAATTGAATGTGTCACGAATGAGAAAAAGTCTGGAAGACCTACACTGGCTGTCGATGTTAGGGGAGAGTTGGGTAGTATCGGACATCGGGTAATATCGGACAGTGAGTTTCTTTCATCTACCACCAGATAATAGTACCTGAATGATATGGTTACGTTTCTGTGATGTCGCATACAGAAAAGTAACCATGTCATTCAGGCACTATCATCTGGTGATAGATGAAAGAAACGCACTGTCCGATATTACCCGATGTCCGATACTACCCAACTCTCCCCTAAAGTTGCTGGTGTTATGTCAAAATGAAGAAATAGCTGAAAATACAACAATGGAATATAATTATAATTATAATAATTATAATAATGGTTCATTTTAACTGGCAGAGTTAAGGCCATTCGGTCTTCTCTTCCACTCAACTAATATGATAGAAAATTACTACATTGCTATGAATATAACATCTATATACATAATTTGAACTGGTAATGGAAATTACGGGAAAACGGCTGGACGGATTTTAATAAATGACCCCTCATTTTGAAGCTTGGAACCCAAAGTTTTTCGGAAAAATAGTAGTTTTCAGTGAAATGTCAATTTTCTTACATCATTTTCCTTTTTTCCAAAATCCATCTTTCGTCAGTTTTGAGAACTAATTAATTGCATTCACGGCCGACTTGATGTTCGCTTCCTTAAGCGAAGCGAGCATCAAGTCGGCCGTGTTGCATTTCAGAATAAAACAAAACACACACTACAATAAACAATAGGCTATTACACGAAGGCCATGACCTACAGGATTGCTGACATAGAGTTCAGACGGCTCAGATTCTTTCCCATCATAATGCCAATATGTCGATCTTCATTTGTGCAATTGTTTGATAACGTATAAAAATTAATTTACAGGTCTGATTCCCTGGTTTGTAGTTTTCCGAGTACAGCTGTGTATTGGATATTAAGAACTACAAAAATATTTGACGACATTATTACCATTAAAAATGAAATATTATTATAGTTAATGCAACACATAATGATATACTGATATATGAAAGTGAAACCTTTTGGGGCTTTATGTAAGTAGACGCAGAGAAAGAATATTTTATATTAGATCTTCATTTCTATAATTTACTGAGTAACGGCTATAGGCCTATATAAACTTATATTACTGAAAACTATAAAACTTACGTAAGGTAACAATATTGTTTTTAAAAATGAAATACTTTTACAATTATTAATCAAGTGGTGTGGGTTCTTTTCATATATGTAATGGCAGTGTGATATAGAAATTTATATGTCTGATTCTCTAACTTTCCTTGGTAGTAATTGAGTCATGCTTCCTATTTTAGCTGCGTCTTTAAACTACATCAAAATTAATTTCATATTTCTTTGGTTTAATTGATTATATTAAATTTGTGATCGCTGCCAAGCATATTTTATTGTAGGGAAAATACCATGCCATTTCACTTCTTGCTGCCGTGATGAGTAAGTTTATTTCCCGCAACCAGCAACAAATGAAACACTGAAGCTGCTAACGATTTACGATGGACAATTTTATTTAGGGCGCATATAAGATTCTACAACTCTGGCATATCATTCGCCTTATTTTCCACATCTCAGCAATAAATTCCTCACAACAGCCTATATTACAGAAAATATACGAAATAACATTCATTGTTACACAAATTAATTCAGCAGTATTTGATAGATCAGTATTGTGTGGAAGAAGCGTAAAAAATTACAATTCATAAGAAAAGACCAAAAGGTATTACTTATTGTTAAAATAAGAGGCCTACAAGATTTTGTAGTCTCTTGATCACCTCAGCAAGATCTCTTAGTGGGAAAAAGTGATTCTGCCCTCTACATTTCAGGGTAGTTCACGAAACTTGCAGCAGCTATACCAAGATGCTAAGTCTTTTGTTCAAAGCATGACAAACCTTACATTTTCTTAACTTTCACATACAATCCGCAATGACCCGAAATAGCTACTGCATTACTCCCACATGAAAAACCCACTGATCATCCTGACATTGTTACTAGCGATTTGGTATTGAAACTCAAGAACTGAAGACGGATAGGTTCAAGGAAAAGTATTTGGCAAAAAAAAAAAAAAAAAAAAAAAAAAAAACATTCAAAGGGAGTATGTTTCACTATTATGGAAGCAAATAATTATCAAAATGTCTGGTATTCTTCATTGAAAATAAATCTGATCAATTTTTATTTGAACCTTTTATGGACTTAGTTTGCAGCAATTGCTGCACAAGCCACTAGTAATTAATATAATACAATACAATTCAAAGCAATATAATACTAAAATACAAGACAATATAATACATAATTAATATAATACAATGACAATTCTTTTCATCTTCACAACACCAATAAAATAATTATGTAATAATAATAATAATAGTAATAGTAATGATAATCATACCTAAATTAAATGAAATTATTAAACTCTATCACAATTATAACTTCAGTTTGACTGCGCCCGTAAGAAATCGTTTAGCCTTTTCTTGAAAGTGGTTATTGTCTGTCAGCCCCTAATCTTCTGAGGTAGAGAATTCCATTCACGGGGGACTGAGACAGTCGTAGTTCCCATGAAGTTGCAAAACATCTTCAGATGAGTTACACAACAGTTTTATAAAATGCAACTTTTATTTGAAATTAAAGAAGCTGATAAGCAATTAGATGTGATTTCACTCTTCGAGCCTTGGCAGAAATTCAAACAAATCCGCAGTGGTTGGATAACGGTTTATGCACTGATGAGGTACATTTTCAATTGAATGGAAGTGTTAATACTCATAAGTCTCATAACTGTAGGAATTGGTCTGAAACTCATCTCCATACTGTTATTCAGCAAGGACTACATAATCTGAAAGTGACCGTACGGTGTGGATTCACATCCCATTTCATTGTAGAACCCTACTTTTTTTTTAAAAGAATCAAATAATGTTTACGGTGACCGGACAACGTTATTTTGACACGCTGAAGAATTTTGCTATACCAAATTTACGAAATCGTGATATCGAGAACATAATCTTCATTCAGGATGATGCACCCAGGATACGAATTAACGGGGGATGGGGGAATTTCGCCCCCTGTTGGGAAGTTATCCCCTCTCATAAATTCATATTAACATCCCTGCCAGGGATAACTTCTATCTCCCCCTCACAAAATATAATTGTTTTAATACGAGTATATGTACTTTATAAAGTACAAAGTAAGCAAAGAAAATAATATTGATGTATTATTACCACCGGCAAACTGACAACAATCAATAACTTAGGAATTCCTGTTCACGGATATTATTATTATTATTATTATTATTATTATTATATTATTATTATTATTACTCGTATTATTATTATTATTATTATTATTATTATTATTATTATTATTATTACCAAGATGCAAGACAATGAGGATAATAATAATTTTATGTATGGTATTCTCTATCTAGGATTCTATCTCCCCTCATCAGACATCTTAATTCGCACCCTGGGTTCAATACTGAATTATTATAATCTTTGCCCATAATTCCTACTGTGTCTTAATGCAGCAGCTGTAAAGTGAAGAGTCCACTGCAAGAATGATGGATGTCACTTTTTTGTCGAAAATGAACCAAGACTGTCAATGCATAGCTTAAGAAATATAGAACGTACATAGAGAGTTACATGGCATTAACACTGATAGTCATTGTCCAGTAATAATCGGAAAATCACAGTTAAGCTTTGAGCGCTAAGCATGTCAAACTTTCAATTGCTTCTCCTGAAAAATGTATTCCAAATGACATCCATCATTCTTGCAGTGGACTCTTCAAGTATTTAGGCTCTGCCAAAAGAGTTGGGACATTTCTTCTGTCATTATGTTCATGTGTGTCGGTTACAAATTTCATTTGACTTTTGTGAAAATTAATTAGTGAAGTATGTTTGTAGCCTATATTTCATCAGTTATTATTAATTGTTTGATACACTCTTTTAACACTTATAATCACTGAATAACTTTATGATATCTTTACTGTGTTAACTTTTGCAATTTACCTGACTGACTAGATCGAAGTGGTATCCTTCATTTTCCGAAGAGTAGTGCTTGGAATTTAGAATAAATAAATTGTGTCAGATAATGAAGTGGTTTATGCAGACAATTCTGATGATACGTTTTTGTACGAAAATTAATGGAGTTAGAATAGTCTTTGCAGTCCTACACCATCCTATTAAACAAGACGAGGTAAACAAAATGAAGAACAAAGCATACTTCTGCTTCCTTCTTGTGTGTGTGTGCGTGTATGTATGTATGTATGTATGTATGTATGTATGTACAATAAAGAAGAGTTCAATTTGAAGAGTAACTGAAATGGTAAAAGAAGCGTCCAAAGGAATGTCGGTATCAGCGAATGTAGTTACTTGTAGGCAAGTAGATTTATCTAATGTATGATAAGATAAATGATAAATGAAAGTGGCTTGCAAATGAACTAGTTCTGCGAGTTTGTGTTAGTTAGGGAATTTCAACGTGTAAATACAATATGTAGTTATCCAAGTGGGAAAGAAGGCTATGTAGTTGTGGTCAATGATTCTGAAGCTATGAAATATTGGAGATTACTCAACTTGTCGCAGGAGAAAACTGGAAAACTTCGGCAATTGTACATTACTTTAATAGGTAAGAAATTTATTCAATCGATTGAGTTTGTAACGATTGTGTAACCTAATTCTTCAACCACTGCAGAGATGTATATTGTAAGATATTTAAAGCTAATTTAACTAACATTGGACTAAAATAACTGTCATGACGTTTTCCTAATGGTATCTCAAAATTGTGTGGTTAATTTTGCACGTGTGTCCGCCAAGTTAGCTCTGTGGCAGCACGTCTGCCTCCAGACTAGCCGGCCCAGGTTCGATTCCCGGCGGGATCAGAAATTTTCATGTAAAATTTCTACCTCGGAACTAGGAGAGGTAGCAGTGCACAACTTCTAATTACTAAATTGTACAGCAATATGCCTGGATTAAATCCCAAATCTCTCCGCAGTGCATATGAAGAGAAGGCATACGTATGTCACTGTTGATAGATATTCGTCCGTCTGATGGGGACGTTAAGCCTGGTGGTTCCCTTGGTGCTATTCGACAGGAGTAGGCTACGTGCTAGTACCGGGTTTCTCCTTGTCCCTTCCTCATCATCATCATCCTCACCCATTTCATACACTACACTTACATATACACTCACCCTAGTACATGACATAACTCCTCCCAGATACACATCATATATAGCATGCGCCACCGAAGAGGTATACAAATTGTAAATGGGTCAAAATCCCGCCATCTATCCGCAATATGCGGAACTCGAATCACGCAAGAAGTGGGTAGGCATTAGATACACACATATACATATTCTGGACGTTCACCTTTGCTGAGACATGTGGACGTGTGGCCATCAGTCGACTGGTGTTCTTGGCCCTACATGGGCTGTCAAACCAAGGACTTAATGTTTTTAAAATTAATTTTCTCCAAGAATGAAACATTTTTGTACATTAACGAATCTAATTTGTGTGGATTACCTAAAACAAAGTCACTAAGGCTTACGTATTTGCAACTAATTAGGTCATAGTTTATTTGTTTATTTTACAATACTGTATCAACTGCTATGGTTATCTATCGTCTGAATGATATGAATATGATAATGTCAGCGAAATGAGTCCAGGGTCCATCGTGGAAAGTTACCCAGCATTTGTTCGTAATGGGTTGAGGGAAAACCGCGGATAAAACCTCAACTTGTTGCAATCAGAATTTGAACCAGGGTCCGGTCGTTTCACAATCAGGCATGCTAACCGTTGCTCCATAGCGGTGGATAATTAGTCATATTACGGAACAGCGAGGACATAATATATTATTACAAATATCAATACTGTACGTCAGTAAAAGGTAAAGGTAAAGTCAACACCATAACGGGCCAAATCAGCCCAGAGGGTGGCGAGAGGTTAAAACTTCCCCATTTACAAACAATCGACATTTAATTATATTTTATTTTTATTTATTTAAACTGGTAGAGATAAGGCCATCAGGCCTTCTCTTCCCCTCTACCAAGGGTTAATGGCAGTAGGGATGTTAGTTCTACTTACCTACCGCCATTATCTCCCAAGAAAAAGTCCCTGGTACTCATTTCTGTTAGAGACTAACAAGGAGAGGACACGCTCTGTATATCACCGAATTAAATCAGATTTTGTGACATGAAAGTACAAGACACACTGTTTAAAGTCATACCTGGTATGGGTGGTTAATGACCCCTCGTTTTGGAAATATTGGCTATTGTTTACGACATACTTCCGTTAGGTGCCTAATAGGGAAGCGTTAGACTGTGTAACAGCGTAGCTCATGTGGTTGGATGCTGAGTTGTTATCCAGGCACCCCGAGTTCAAATCATAATGCCTTCTAATTTTTAAAGCTTATTATTATTATTATTATTATTATTATTATTATTATTATTATTATTATTATTATTTTAATTCACTTTCAGTTGTCAGTTCCTATATTCAAAGCCATGTTGAAATATGCGTGGTATGCATCAAAATTGATAAACGAACGAGAAGTGTTTGTGAATGTGAAGGACATCTATTTCGCAGCAGAGGTTCGGAAAAATGTATGTGACAGTGGACAACCTTCTTTCATTTGCTGTGCATGGTGCAGGAAATATGTACGTTTTGTGTGTTTTTATGACATCATAATGAATCGGGTACAAAATGAAATGGAATAGCTGCTGCAGAAATAGAACAGACACCAGTGACACACCTTACCTTCCTACGTGAGCAGTATTTCAATGTTTATCCTTTACAATACAATGTTAGTTAATTAGTAATTTGTTTAAAACATGATGAAGCATTCAATACATTGAGAAATATGATATAGGTATGTAAATAGATAACTACGATCACAATATTAATCACTATTAAAAGAAAAAAAATATAGCACCAGTTAAGATTCGAACTGAGGTTGCCTGGATAACAACTCAGCATCCAACCATATCGGCTACGCTCTTACACAGTCTAATGCTTCCCTATTGAGCACCTAACGGAAGTATGTCACAAACAATAGCCAATATTTTCAAAACGAGAGGTCATTGGCCACCCATATCAGGTATGACTTTAAACAGTACGTCTTGTACTTTCATCTCACACGATCTTATTCCATTCGGTGATATACAGAGCGTGTCCTCTCCTTGTAACTAGATCCCATGGTCATAGTGCGGCCGGAAGGATTAGATCTATGGGAAAAATTCATTACCATATCGAGAATCGAAACTGCGACCAACCGGCTTTCACCGTTATACCTTAACTGCGGCGCAATCGCGCACGCCCAATATATCAGTACCCTAATTAATTGTGACGTAAGAGGCGTAAGTTTGAAGCATAAAAACAGTACCAAAAATAAGGCAAACGGGAACATTTGTAGAATATCACGCAAATTATGTAGCTCCATAGCTGAGAATGTAAAATATATAGCTTAGATAAAAACTTTGCTGTTACAATCTGAAAGTAATCCAGTTCAGGGCGAACTTAGGAAAGGATGAAAGAAACTGTGAAATGGGCAGATGCAAAATACCTACACCATGATGTGCTTAAGATGAAATATACATAGTTCCTCACTTGCAAACGTGCAGTTTTCCAAGAACTGAGTTCATTCTTAATAGTATTTTGTCAAAGACAATTTCGGGAATAAGAGTTCTTTAAAATGTTCATCTCTGTTGCAAGCAGGACAGGTTAAGACATCTGTACATATTAATTATATTTCATCACTTGAAATATTAAACTATTGCTTGTTTTTCTTAGAATTGACAAGTATTATTCTTTCTAATGGGTATTGCTAAGGTATAACTCTTTAAATTATTAGAAATGAACTACTTAGGGCAAATAAATCGAACGCGGTGAAATTTTTTTTGGACAAAGACAGTCCCAACTCTCAAAAAAATTAGACATATAGGCGCCGATGAACAGACGAAATTTGTGAACGTCTTTTTTATAGTGTAATTCAGTAGTCTCCGAAATACTACTCGCGAGTGCGCACCTCAAATTACAGAAGTGAATACAAGATGTCATGTTCTAAGCGCATTCTGTCTCATCCACCCCCATGTGTATACCATTTTCAATGTTGAAGCAGTAATTAGGAGAGGGAGAGACCGATTTATTAGCGAAGTGATATCTCCATATTTTTATTACATGTATTCGCGGGGATGTTCTCGCGACTTCGTTAGAATTAGCTTCCTCACACAGGTGTTTCGTCACTTGTCAGCATCGGACAGATTTAGGGCCACCTTGAGCGGGGTTTCGTATAGACTCGATGAAGCATAAAAGCCGGAGTCGGACTAGACCCGTGGGAAAGATACTGCCAAGCTTGGGTTTTCCAAAGAACGGGTATTCTTGTGAGATATACAAACTAATTAGATGTTATGGGAAATCCAAAGTTTAAATTTAGAGATGACATATTTCGCGCCCAATAAGAAGAGATCTTGGTCCAGCTTATGAGGTCACTTTGGACCAATAGGGAATAGATTTTAGGCCAGTTAGTGACGTAGTTTTTAACCAATAGAATAGTTAGTTTTAGCGTAGGATAGGTTTTTATAAATAAGGGTGACGGGGAGCGGAGATAACGACTACTATTCCGCCGCGGAGCGGAGATCATAAAAACGAGTTCGCATCGTGTCGGCGGCCCTACATACAGGGCACAATAACTACTTCGTTTGGTGTCGACGACTACTATTCCGCTTCGGAGCGGAGATCATCAGAACAACTTTACTTCGTGTCGGCGGCCCTACATACAGGGCAGAATAACTACTTCGTTTGGTGTCGACAGGACTACTATTTCGCTTCGTGTCATAGTGTACTGGACAGAATATTGAATTTGTAGTATCGGATAGAGCTTATTCAGAGCCGCCATAGAGTCGATACAGAAGTGCGACCAACGATTGAATTATAAGTCAGCCGGAAATACATACCCTAGGGTTTACCAAGTGAATACGACAATAAACTTATAGTTTTGGAATTTACACTGCCTTTTATATAAGTAGCCGGCTTGGTATTATTCCCGACATCACCCTATACCACAACAGTACCTCGGCTACCCTGAGTGAATCTCACGCAACATCGAGACGCACCCACCCTCAAATGGCGCCCAACGTGTGGTCACAATAACCACTCACCCTCAAATGGCGTCCAACGTGGGCACGCAACAACGACGCCACCCACAAATGGCGTCCAACGTGGGAACTCAATAACGACGCCACCCACAAATGGCGCTTTCCAACGTGGGGCTCGAAGGAAGACAGCTGTTCCAGTGACCGGCCCCGGGTGCGAACACAGCACCAAACCACGAGGAGGACCGGACGGAGCAGTTCAGCCCTGCATAGCCGAGGAACGACGCTGGAAGGCGGGAACAGAACCAAGCCATCGCGACATCACGACAACACTAGAGAAGACAACACGGGGACCACCAGAGAAGGCGACTCGGAGAGGCTGTGGCAAGTATGAATAGAAGACGTATAAATGTGTATATATGTATATGATATTTTGGGGGAATAATTATAAAGTGTATATGTTTCAATTTCTGGTGTGATATTTCGGGTGTATATATATATATATATATATGTATTTTTTTGTGTGATATTTTGGGGGAAAGAGTGAAATAAGTGTATTGCGTAATTTGTTGGAAGTGAGTCGAGTGCAAATACAGGCCTAGTTAGATTATTATTGGGAAAGCAAGCGTCGGATAGATGACAGAGTAGCGTATAGATGATACTACGTAGCCATAGGAGTAAAGTAGTTAGGAAAATACGAGAAAGACGAGGAAATAGAAACAAGGGAACCATGGAGCAAAGGAAGGACGAGGAAATTATGGAAATTAGGGAGGAGGTCGAGAATAACGCGGGACAAGAAATAGAGGGAGAGCGAACGGTGGAAAAGCAACAGAGTAGAGACCGCGGCAAAGGGGAAATGACGCTAGAGCAGTTGTGGGAGCAGATGAGACACTTCATGGAAAATAATTCAAGGGAAAGTAGAGAACAAATAAAACAAATGGAAACTAAATTAGAGAATAACTCAAGGGAAAGTAGAGAGCAGATTCTGAGGGAAAGTAAAGAACAAATAAAACAAATGGAAACTAAATTAGAAAATGACTCAAGGGAAAGTAGAGAGCAGATTCTGAGGGAAAGTAGAGAACAAATAAAACAAATGGAAAATAGATTGGGGGAAAGTTCGAGAGAGATTAGAGATCATATTGCAAAATTAGCGGAAAGAGGAAACAAGATGGAGGACAAAATAGAGAAGCTAGAGGGGAAATTAACCGAGAATGGGATCGGAATGGAGAACCAATTGAAGATAGCTATGGATAGGATGTCAGAAAGTATGAAGGATTTAGAAGTTAGAGTTAGAGATAGCGCTACCAGAGAGAATAGCGATCTAAAATCAGCTGTGGAGGAAACGATAGTGGAAAAGGTTCGGGAAATTCAGAATTCGGTGGAAGAGAAAATAGGTGAGATGGATCAGGAAGTGGACGGTCTCAAGCGAGCCATAAAGAATAAAGAAAGGGCGGATAACGAATGTTTGGAAGAATTAAGAAGTAAACTAAACTCAATAAACGACGTACTAAATGGGGGTAGTCCCGCAAATTTAAGCGGACATAGCAGCTCGGACCGTGCAGTTTCTAGACAAGAGGGCACAAGTGAGAGCCCGGCATCAGGTAGCAACATAAATGTAAGACATGTTAACAATAGTGTTGGTGAGGAATGTCAGACCTCACGGGATGATGTGCGTAGTGAGTTGATAAATGTAAACGACAAGGCATATTTAGGCCGTCCCCAGTACCCCACTCACATTTTGAATGAGATTGGTTACCCTATTTTTGATGAGGTCGAATTTTCAAACCCACATAACTACATAAGTGAGCTAGAAACGTACTTTAGAGTAAGAGGGGTGCCGGATGACTTAAAAATGACTGTCGTACGAAAGAGCCTAAAGAGCCGACCACTCAACTGGGCGCTAGTGGCCCTAGGGGATAATGTCACTTATGAGCAATTCAGAGAAAAATTTTCGGAGAGATACTGGGGACAAAGACAACAACAAAGAATTAGGAAGGAAATTAATCAGAGCAGGTTTGACGCGGGAAGAGGCGTCTCTATGATAGATTATTTTCTTGAAATTGTTAAGAAAGGGAAAAGCCTCAATCCGCCAATACCGGATTCAGAGCTGATCCAAACTGTGATTTCGCAGTATCCCGAGAACATAAGATATAATCTGATCGTAGCAGGGCCCCGAGACTTCGGGGAAACAATAGATTTATTGACTGCGCTGGATGGTTCGGACGCTACGCACTATGAATGTAGTGGACAGGCAGATTATGAACATGGCAAAGGAAAGGGTTCAAGCCCCACCGACCAGAAAGCGGGGAAGGGGGCAAGTACGGCCTTTTCATCCCCAAGGACAGGAGCCCAAAATCAGAGTAACTGGGGTGGTGACAGGAGCCCCAACAATGCACATAGTCGGTACCATAATGGCCATAACGGAGGGAAAAGTCCCAACAGGGAGAGAAGGATTGACCCGCCCTTTGGGGGTCCTTACAATAATAGTAGGAATAACCAGAGTAGTCATAACAGGATGAGAAACGATAGAGGAGGTGTTGGTCCCGTGCGTAGGGTTAACCACATAGGATGGTACACGGGAAGACAAGAAAATGGAAATAATAGGCTTAGAACCCAACCACACTGGCTTCGGAACAGGAATTACAGACAGGGATTCTGGCAGCCTAATTTTAGCAGGGGACCGCAAAATCGAGGTGATTGGAGGAGACAGGAGCAGGAGAGAGATAGGCGAGACGTCCTACAAGAAATGGCCTCACAAGGGTGCCATAGGCCACCTACACAGTGTAACGTGGGACAAAGTAGGAATAGAGACATGAACGGACGTCAGCAAAGTCCGGTCAGAATGGATATGGGCCGGGAGCCTATAAATTGTAGAAATAGAGACGAGGTAGCAGTGGAACCGACTGCATCACACTCGGGAAACTGCTAGACAGAAGTCTCAAGGGTTCGGAGATTTCTGTAGCTAAGTGCAGTAAGCCACTATCAAAAGAATCCACCAACGCGGTAAGCGTAAAGAGACAGAGCGAGATTACTAACCCAGAGTTAGAAAATAATGGGACTTATGTATTGCCTTATATAGATGCTAAAATATTTGGGACAAAGTGTTGTGTGTTGTTGGACTCGGGCTCCACAAATAATGTATGCAGCTTGGAATTTTTTCAAAAGGTTAGGGATTCAGGAATAAAACTGCAAACGTTACCGATATGTTCACTGTACTGTGCAGGCGCCCTAAGTAAGAAGAAGGAAAAGGTAAAATATCAAGTATGGTTCGAGTTAGAGTGCGGGGACGTGAAATTAAATGCTATTTTTCTTGTGATACAAAGGTTGACTACCGACATCATTATTGGAGTAGAAAGCTTTTATGAATGGCACGCGCTATTAGATTTCAGGGAAAACAGACTAGGGGTTACGGCAGGTAACGACAGTGTAGGCCATGTCCCATTCAGTAGCAATAACGCTCGAGCTGAGGTAGATGAAAGAACCGCAGGAGAGATTGAATTACAGGAAGAGTTATTTTTCGTAGAGCATCTAAAAATTTGTAAGAATGTAATTATAGAGGTCAATCCGTGGGAAGGTAACGAGGTAACTAGGGGAGTGTGTCAAGTAGGCTGCGGAGAATGCGAGTTATGTATCGGCGAATTAGTCCAGGCGAGACAAATAGGACGTAATCTCATTAGCGGTAGGGCCAGATATTGTAATGAGATTTCGCCGGGCGATCTTAGGCAGGTAGTCGCGTCTAACAATAGGAAGACCGATACTTTCGAAATAGTGAGAGATAAAGTTAACCAGGCACACGGCCTGAGTGAGAGTGAAAGAAAACGCTTAATGGATGTCGTAGGTAGCCATTTAAATGTCTTTTCAGACGCGCCGGGTCTGTGTAGAGTGTATACACACAAAATTAAGGTGGTAGGAATGGAGGAATTTCGGCATAAATGTAGACCCATCCCCCTATCTTTAAGGGATCAGGCAGACGAAGTCATAAATGATATGTTAAAAGACGGAGTTATAGAAGTATCGGACTCGCCTTACGTAAATGCATTGTGCTGGGTTAGGAAGCCCAATGGAAGCTTAAGAGTAACGATAGATGCCCGACACGTTAACTCGTTTTCAGTTAAAGATAATTTCAGGACGGAGTCAGTGGACACTTCGTTAGGCCGTATCAGTGACTGTTCTATATTCACTAGTTTAGACTTGACCAGTTCGTACTGGCAGATTCCGCTGGACGAGGACTCGAGAAAATTCACAGCGTTCCTACATAACGGGAAAGTTTATCAGTATACCCGATGCCCATTCGGCATCGCGAGTTCTGGATCTGCGCTACTAAGAGCACTTGACATAATTTTTGGTGATTCGACGAAAGGTTTTCTGGCACAGTACATTGACGATTTTCTTATATATGGCAATAATGTTGATAGGCATATTAGAGATATCGATTTTGTATTGACTAAATTGAGAGAGTCTGGTATGACAGTCAAGCTGGGGAAAACAGCATTTTTTAAAGTTGAAACAGTTTTCCTGGGTTACGTAATTTCGTCTGACGGAATTAGACCGGACCAAGAGAGAATTCAGAGCATTTCGAGGATCCCGCCGCCGCGGAACCGGAAACAGGTTCGTAGATATCTAGGTATCCTACAATACCAGAATCGGTTTCTCGTCAATTATGCTAAGCATGTAGCCCCACTCAGAGCATTGTTGAAGAAGGATACACCCTTCAGGTGGGGGTCGGCAGAGCAGGAAGCATTCGATCGAACGAAACTGCTTTTTGCCGACTCAATTCTGTTGGAAAGGCCTAACGACAGCCTACCTTTTCAGATTTATACTGATGCGTCTTCATATGGATATGGAGCAATTCTATGTCGGACCGATGAAGATAATAAGCGACATGTGATTGCCACAGCTTCTAGGGGACTGTCGCGTACCGAAAGCAACGCATCAATCACGGAACTAGAGATTTCTGCTGTGTACTTCGCACTACAGAAGTTCCGTCAGTATATCTTTAATAGGCAGATCATCATATTTACTGACCATGTAAGCCTAGCGTTTCTGAGTAGATGCAAATTGACGAACTCTAGAATATCTAGATATGTGCACGAAATTTTGGCTCATGATGTGACGATTAGACATATTCCGGGGGCAGACAATATCTTTGGTGATTGTCTCTCTCGTTTGAATTCCAAATCGGGGCTACCGGAAACTATCACCGCCCCCGCGTACGAAATTGCCGTGATGAAAATTGATTCCACGAGGAATGGAGCTCTGACGGGAAAATTTCGGAGAATTGCAGATTTGCAGCAGGAGGATTCCACGATAAGGGCCTTAAGGGACAAAGCTAGAGAAATCTCACAGGTGAAAGATGAAGTGTATGGATTGCGCTCTGGTATCTTGTATAAATTGCATGGTAGGGATATCCAGAAGTGGAAGATATACATACCTGCGAGTATGGAGAATGAACTTATAAATAACTTTCACCTATCTATGTGTCACTCTGGGAGTGATAGGATCATTTTAACTATGTCAGAATCATTTTATATTAAGCAACTGTCAAAGAAGGTTAGAAGGGTAATATCTCGTTGCGAGGTCTGCCAGAGGGCGAAACCTCTAAATGTAAGGTATGACAATGTACCACAGGTCATTATCAGGGGTAAAAAGAATGAACTTGTAGCAATGGACGAACACGGTCCAATGCCCACATCGTCCTTCGGACACAGGTACATATTTGTTACGTACGATGTCTTCACAAAATTTGTAAAGATTTACCCTTTAAGAAATATCTCTAGTAAATTGTGTGCTGACAAGCTGGTTAGAGATTACATACCGACTTACGGTCCGGTAACGGCGGTGCTCAGTGACAATGTGTCGGTACATAAATCGAAAGTGTTTTGCAAAAGGCTGGAAGATGCGGGCGTGAAGCTATACAATTGCTCCGCATACTTTCCCAGCGGTAATCCCTGCGAAAGAGCGCTTAGGGATATATCATTGTACCTCCGTATTCTGTGTCACCGAAACCATAAGGACTGGTTTAGGCAATGTGAGGTGATTGAGAGAGTCATGAACCACTCTATCAATCCAACGACCGGAATAGCTCCGATCAAACTTATGTTAGGGATCGATCCCGATCCCATGATAAAGAGTTTGCCGCAGGCAATACAGGAGGGTGAGCCTCCTAGTGATGAACTACTGTGTAAACTAGCTTTCGACCGAATCAGGAAAAAGGCTGAGTATAGACTCGGTAAAGTTAAAAGATATCGCCACAAATGGGAGCCCACACCCGGCGATCTGGTATTGCTAAGGGACGTGAAGTTATCTTCCGCCCTCAGAGGACGTTACTCACGCATGGAGCTACTGTACAAAGGGCCCTACGAAATTAAAAGTAAATACGGAGACCATACTTTCGAATTGGTAGAAAGGGGAAAAAGTAAACCTGTTGGTAGGTACCACAAGCAACTCTTGCGGCCTTTCAAACAGGAGAGGCTAGGAGGCAGGAATGAGAAAGAGTAGGATGGTTAGTCTCACGCGTACAGCTAGGTGAACCTGTACAGGGCGGCTGGTACAACCAAGCACGCAGAGTGTGTAATTGATCAATTAATAAATAAATGTAAATATGTGAATGAATGGTATTGTACATATGTAAATGTGGATATAAATTGTACATTGTTGTGCTTATTGTGTGAGAGTTGTGTACATAGAAAGGCTTGTGAAGATATATGTAATATTTATTGCAATTGTTTGTAGTGACATTGTAATCTCACTGTATTGTAAATAATGTGTTACCGGCTGATCGCGTGGGGGAACTATGAGGCTAGTTATAGGCAGAAAGCGGGGACATCTCATAACATTGGAAACTCTTTCGGGAATTTCCAATGGTTATGTAGATGGGCATTTGAAGCAGTAATTAGGAGAGGGAGAGACCGATTTATTAGCGAAGTGATATCTCCATATTTTTATTACATGTATTCGCGGGGATGTTCTCGCGACTTCGTTAGAATTAGCTTCCTCACACAGGTGTTTCGTCACTTGTCAGCATCGGACAGATTTAGGGCCACCTTGAGCGGGGTTTCGTATAGACTCGATGAAGCATAAAAGCCGGAGTCGGACTAGACCCGTGGGAAAGATACTGCCAAGCTTGGGTTTTCCAAAGAACGGGTATTCTTGTGAGATATACAAACTAATTAGATGTTATGGGAAATCCAAAGTTTAAATTTAGAGATGACATATTTCGCGCCCAATAAGAAGAGATCTTGGTCCAGCTTATGAGGTCACTTTGGACCAATAGGGAATAGATTTTAGGCCAGTTAGTGACGTAGTTTTTAACCAATAGAATAGTTAGTTTTAGCGTAGGATAGGTTTTTATAAATAAGGGTGACGGGGAGCGGAGATAACGACTACTATTCCGCCGCGGAGCGGAGATCATAAAAACGAGTTCGCATCGTGTCGGCGGCCCTACATACAGGGCACAATAACTACTTCGTTTGGTGTCGACGACTACTATTCCGCTTCGGAGCGGAGATCATCAGAACAACTTTACTTCGTGTCGGCGGCCCTACATACAGGGCAGAATAACTACTTCGTTTGGTGTCGACAGGACTACTATTTCGCTTCGTGTCATAGTGTACTGGACAGAATATTGAATTTGTAGTATCGGATAGAGCTTATTCAGAGCCGCCATAGAGTCGATACAGAAGTGCGACCAACGATTGAATTATAAGTCAGCCGGAAATACATACTCTAGGGTTTACCAAGTGAATACGACAATAAACTTATAGTTTTGGAATTTACACTGCCTTTTATATAAGTAGCCGGCTTGGTATTATTCCCTATACCACAACAGTACCTCGGCTACCCTGAGTGAATCTCACGCAACATCGAGACGCACCCACCCTCAAATGGCGCCCAACGTGTGGTCACAATAACCACTCACCCTCAAATGGCGTCCAACGTGGGCACGCAACAACGACGCCACCCACAATGTTGTCACGCATTCCATGACTTTATCAGTGTGTTAGCCCTGCGGTGGCTGATTGGTCAGACCTCCAGCCTGTCACGCAGGCGGCCGGGTTCGAGTCCCAGTCAGGTCTGTGATTTTTCATTGAAAAATCCGTAGTGATACTTGTGGCGGACAAGGTCGCAGTTGGGGTTTTTCTCGAGGTTCTCTCGTTTTTCCCCGTATTAGGCATCTACATAGTTCCGTCACCATTTGTCCATTTCGTCATCATTCCATGGCATTCCCCGATCGCCGGCAGGCGACGCACGGAGGGGGACTAGCCTTGGGACGAGGCATCATTGCCTGTTCGAAACCTGGGTACGCAGCGAACCTTAGTTTAGTCAGCCAGTATGGGTTTGGAAATGCGCCTAGCCTGAGGGTTAGCGCAATAGATCGTAACAGGTCGCAGTGCTGGGCCATAGTACCTCGCTCTCGTAAATTCCATTCCATTTCATTATCAGCGTGTTATTCGGAGTATTCGAACGTTCAGCATTATCTTCCAAGCATGAAAATAGTCTTAGGAAACGTAGATTCAAGGATGAATGGGATGAGAAGTATTACTTTTGTGCGAGATCGTGCGTATTTGCTTGGTTTCCGCACAAAACCAATCCGCGGAAAGTCTAAAATTCCACATTCAGTATTCCCAACCTAACACACATAACAATTTCCCTCTTCTTACCGCTTAAGTGACATATTGATTTTACTGCTTTAGGCTTTTAACATATTATTTTTAGAGACGTTCAATATAGTAATAATTATAAATTGGAAACTTACCACTGCAACTTCACCTAAATTGCACTGTTAATTATTGTTTTTAAATATTTGCAAAAATTAAGTAAACTCTACAACTCCACTAAAGTTACTGCATTCGATTAAGGAAGCCGTGAAAAAATCAACAAGATTCCAGATGCCGATGTTATTACTGCAATATGTTATATAAATAATATTGTTAAAATATTAAAATTAAAAATAAATCATTACATAACCTTACAGTTTATTTTAAGTTCGCATTTATAGACTGGGGTAAAAAAAAACAGACGTATATCACGGCCTGCTGGAGTATAGTAAACACAGAAAACATTTTAAAGCAACAATGTTGAAGATAGATTTTTTGTTTTGCAAATTTGCCGTCATTGAACAGAAACCAAGATGGAGATTTCATTGCAACTAATTAGAAATACCTCTTTCAGGTACGTAATAAACGATCTTCGCACAAAATAATGAACGATACACTGGCGGTATGTTTTCTTTCAAGTCTCGGAAATTAAAAAAGCTCAACTACGTTTCGCTTTTTCAAACTTTTCCTCGAACATGAAAACTTCAACATACCGCTCCTGTAACGCATATTACTATTGTGTTAATTGGGGAAATATTTATTTTTGTTCTAAGATTGTTAAGGGGTGTCTTACATTACAACATGAAATGATTGGCACAAATATTATAATGCGTACAATTACCTACAGGTAAGTTAGACATGTAGTTTCATTTCATTTCATTTCATTTATTATATTCCATAGATCGTACATTAGCAACGAAGCTTTAAGATTTGGAACAAGTCAAAATTTTAAAAGCTTACAATTACAATTACAATTTTTACAATATTTTACAACTTTTACAATTTCACTATTTTGCAATTTTCTTCAAATTTCGTACATTTTTCTACAATTTTTACAATATTTTGGTGAGATGTAGTGAGAGTAGGTGAGGCCCGAGGATTCGCCAAAAGATTACCTGGCATTTGCCTTATAGTTGGGGAAAACATCGGAAGAAACCCAACCAGGTAATGGGATCGAAGTGGATGGAATGAAGTGAGGCCGAGGACTCGCCATAGACCGTCTGGCATCAGTCCCACGGCTAGTTCATTTATTTTTAAGAAGTGTATAAAACTATTAGTTATAAATAATTCTATCAAACTAAATGTGTTTAAATTATAATGTATTTACACTGTGTACTGCATATACTGACACAATAAATTATAATATCTTTTTATTTTAAGACAAACACATGCTAATGTTTTGAGTAGTTTAAAACAAGAAAATACAAGCCAACACGACACAAGTGTTCAATGTCATAAGCGGAACAGATAGTTAAGTTATGTTCTCGCTACTATTGTAAAATCAACATTAGCCTAAGCCTTTCACACAAGTATGAGTAGAATTTGTAAGATCTTTCAAACGATCTTACTGAAATGGTCTCTCCAGAAGAAAATACTATTTTAAGAAAATAAAATTGTCTCCAAACACAATTCAGGGTAGGATAAACAGGATTGCAAAATTAATTGGAAAATTTACCAGTCTGTAATTTACTCGCACTAGATGAAAGCACAGATGTGAGAAAGCTCAATTAGGCATCTTGTTCGGAAATAGGATTTTATCGTGTTTGAATGTCTACTTTTTAAAGTTAATACTTAAACACATTACCTGTCCATTGTTCGTAATGACATGGGCTGTCACTGACACAACAAAACCAGATAATAAGCTAACACATAAACATTTAACTGTTAAAAATCCGATTAAAGAAGTCATCTACAACACTAACAAGATATTTAACTATGAATATATTTTAATTTACCCGTTTGTTACGGCGTTACGGTCCCTATAGACCCAATGTCTGCCTAACTACCCAAGATCAGTAATTTACCTGTTTATTGTCTTTAAATGTACCTTTATGCTCAGAAATGGCCGGAAAACGTAAACAAGATCATTGTTTGAACTCCAAGTCTACTGCTTTTTTTCTTTCTTTTTTATGTTTTTTTTTAATTATAACACACTTCACACTAATAAACAAAATACAGAAAAGTTAAATGTTTTAATTATGTCGCCTGCAGCTTTGACGATACTATCATGCAAAAATTTGTATCTGAAACTTATAAACTGTCAGCGACCCATTCTTTTTGCCGCGAATTGTTTGTGTGTATGTATGTATGATTGCTTGAGACAGAACACGCGCGAGGTTATGCTGACAAGTAAACACGACAGATCCTGTGGAGGACAGTAGGCAAGGAGCTAGTCTTTTCATATTACCTCTTGTATACGACAAAAAAGTTCGAAACTATACAAAGAAAAGAAACAAATTAATCGAACCCGTCAAATTTTCATATAAGGAATTATTCTAATTTTTGATCCAGGAGCACGATCACGCGTTTTCCAAACATACTTATGACTCACACTGTATATTACAAGTGTTAGTAAGCGATCATTTGAAGTCACATATTAAGCATATTTTCTGTCACTTTTGATATTACTCGTATTTTCATTTAAGGTTCTATCCATCTCTTCTTCTCTTTTCCACAATTCTTTAATGTTGTTGTTGTTGTTGTTGTTAAAGTTGTTGTTGTTGTTGTTGCTGTTGTTTAGTCAAGTGTCCGAAGACAGGTCTGAACCTCACAAGTGATATCAACAGGGCACCACTTATGGGGCAACTAGGCCAGGAGATAATGGGACAGGGTTGCCAGTTCCTTTTCCCCTCTATTTCATAAATCGCTGACTATAGGCATCCGACAAGGAAAACTCAGTGTGCAGAAAGCAGCGTGCATGACTGTCTCGCGCAGATGACGTATGGTCCCGTTCCCAGCATGCTCTCACGCCTACTGTAAGGGGGTAAAAGAGGTATAGCATTCGCGCCGCGAGGAGTCGGAACTGAGTTTTCCTTGTAGGATACCTATAGTAACATATTACATTAATCAGACTTCAGATGTATACAAACAATTTTTCTTCCTCTGACACATATCGTCAAGTAAGATGTACTGACTGATAAACAGATGTACAGTACATATCAGACAGAATCTCAATCAGAGGTGATGAACCATGTAGCATATTTAAATCGTTTATCTTTATTCATTGCTTTGTTGTCATCTGAATATCAGTCAAGCTTCTTTCTATGAGAACTTGCCAGGATAAGGATGTCCCCTGAGTAAGTTACGAGCCCAAAGCAGAGTTAAGTCCAGTGTGGGGTTACAAAATTAAGTGGTGGCATTGATGTAAATAAATTCTTAGACTTTTATAAAGATTTATGGAATAGCATACCTTTCAAAATGACCAAAACATACCCAAGTATTATGAGCATTCAGATAATAATATAGAAGATGCAATAATTATGGATGAATTATACAGGGTGTTTAAAAATATGGGGCATAATTTCAGCTTTGTATTTCCCCATGTAGACAATCAAAATAGTTCATTACAACATGTGTCCGGAAATGCTTTATTTCCGAATTATGGCCTTCACAACATTGAAATTCACCGGAACATTTTTCTTTCCGCAGGTCGTTGCCGTCAAAGGAGACATTAAGAGGGCACTCTGACAGTTCATTCCGAGGCGAAGATTACATTCAGTGTTGTGTAGGCGTTAGACTGTGCGACATGTATTCAAATCAAGAGCTGGCAGAGATACACTTCATGTACAGTAAGGCTGACGGCAATGCTGCGCTGACTCGTCGTTTGTGCCAGGAGAGGTACCCACAGCGACAATGTCCAGATCGGAAGACATTTGTACGTCTCCATTACCGTCTGTGCGAGTATGGAAAATTTAACTCTCCTGGTTTGGGAAGGGGACGACCAAGATCTACAACTCCAGAAGTACAGGAGGAGATTCTGGAGGCTGTGAACATGACTCCTTCTATCATCACACGAAGGGTAGCGTTGCAAGTCAATGTTCCTCATACGACTGTCTGGAGACTGTTGAAAGAGTATCAATTGTATCCTTATCATTTGCAACGTTACAGGCCCTGTCACCAGCAGATTACCCTGCGAGTTAGGTTCTGTCAGTGGTTCTTGCAGCAGTGTGGTGAAAAATCCGAACTTTCCTACCTTAGTATTATTTACAGATGAAGCACAATTCACACGAGATGGCATAACAAATTTCCACAATCAGCATGTATGGGCGTATGAAAACCCACGTGCAACTGTTCCATATCATCATCAGGTGCGGTTCTCCCTCAACATGTGGGCCGGTATCATTGGTGATCGATTAGTTGGACCCCATGTACTTGTAAACAGACTTACGGGGCAGGCGTACACAAACTTCCTGGAAAATACCATACCTCATGTTTTAGAAGACACTCCACTGATCAATCGTCAACACATTTACTTCTTGCATGATGGCGCTCCTGCACACTTCAGTCGTACGACTCGCCGGTACTTGGATCGAAGGTTTCCTGATCGATGGATAGGTAGAGGTGGCCCAATTGCTTGGCCTCCACGCTCACCTGATCTGAACGCTCTCGATTTCTACTTATGGGGCCATTTAAAATCATTGGTTTATTCGTCTGCGGTGCCTGATTTGGAATCCCTTCGGAATTGAATTGTGGCATTTTCTGAGGACATACGCAATACTCCTGGAGTTTGGGATCGTATTCGCAGGTCAATGAGACATCGATGTGAGGTCTATATTCAAGCAGGAGGTGGACATTTTGAACATCTTCTGTAATGACAACGACCTGCGGAAAGAAAAACGTTCCGGTGAATTTCAATGTTGTGAAGGCCATAACTCGGAAATGAAGCATTTCCGGACACATGTTGTAATGAACTATTTTGATTGTCTACACGTGGGAAATACATACCTGAAATTATGCCCCGTATTTTTTAAACAACCTGTATACACAGTTTTGAAACACATAAAAAATGGCAAAAGCGCAGGGAAGACAAAATTTGTGTAGAATTATAGAAGTATGCTCCAGAAGAGTTAAAATTAGATTACTAACATTTTTAAACAAAGTTAATGAGTGACGAAATACAATTGTCATACCCCTTTATAGAAAATGTGATAGAAGAAAAAAATATATCGAGGAATAGTGTTTTCAATAGTCACTATAAAATCTACCCAAAAATACTTAACTTCAAACTCCAAACATATTCAGAGCAGTGCTTAACTGAGGAACGACATGGATTTAGGCGAGATCGTTCATGCACAAATCTAACATTTTATTATTTTTTATTTTAGTAAGTTATTTTACGACGCTTTATCTACATATTAGGTTATTTAGCGTTTGAATGAGATGAAGGTGATAATGCAGGTGGAATGATTTCGGGGTCCAGCACTGAAAGTTACCCAGAATTTGCTCATATTGGATTAAGGGAAAACCCCGGAAAAAACCTCAACCAGGTAACTTGCCCCGACCGAGAATCGAACCCGGGCCACCTACTTTCGCGGCCAGACGCGCTAACCGTTACTCCACAGGTGTGGACTTTTATTATTAATTGAAAAACGTAGACAATAATTCAATCTGAAAACCAACTTTTTATCTATGGATTACGAAACAGCTTTTGACTGTGTGCACAGAGGACTTCTATTTAATATTATAAATATAATCAAAGATATTTCAATTCTTTTACTAAATGCGATTGTTTAATATACTCATAACGAAAATATTTCGATTGTAAGTCAAAGTTCTCTGACAAAATCACTATAGGTCAGCAATGGGGAAAAGTAACACAGTGTGTTCCCTTCTCCTCAATCATAGTATTATTATTGTTGTCATTATTTTATTATTATTATTATTATTATTATTATTATTATTATTATTATTATTATTATTATTATTACTGTGCAATTATCACCATTCACTTGATGTGGAATATTTTCTATATTCCTTTAATGTTATTGATAATGTATTATATTAATAATAATAATAATAATAATAATAATAATAATAATAATAATAATAATAACGCTCACCTAGTACATTACAAACAAATCACATAACAGTGGGGTCTGTACCGGTATCTGTGAACAAGAATACAGTTATAATTTAACAAAACGAAATAGGCACAACTTATTACACTGTATTAGTGGAACCATTATAAACACAATATTATAATGAAAGATGAGCAATGTTAAGTGAAAAATTGTTTTTTTTTTCTTTGAACAGTCGGTCTCTTTTGAGGAGCTTAAACGCAATCAGTAATTTTCATCGCAAATTCTGCACACTTTTTTAACATTGGAGGTAAATTGGACTTTGGCCCTTGTAGCAAGAATATATTTTTTTTCCTCTTTAATTTTGGGGGGCACAAAGCACATCTTCTTCTTCTTCTTCTTTTTCTTCTTCTCAAGAACCACTTCTTCAGCTGCATCCGTTGCCTTTCTTTCATCAGGAAGCCTGAAAATTGTCTTTATACGGGGTTCCTACAAAAGACCTTTCCGGTTTCGAACACATGTAATTTACGTGCTATGAATCTGAGGTGCATGAAAATAGTACCAATGGAAAGAGGAACTCCAAACGTTTAGTTTCTTGACTTAAAGATGTTCAATGTTTCCCCCCCTTAGTAACACGGCACACATCAAGCCTATAGTCAAGTTCCACGTAGGTACGCGGATTTTCCGATCTTCAGATTCTGAGGTTATGTCTGTTCACCTTACCAGAATGTTGAAAAGTCTACATACTTGTGCAAAAATTTCTTCGTAGCACTTTGTCCTCTGGTATTAGGGCTTGCAGCAACTGTAGTAGGTATGAATGGAGTCGCAACCGCTTGCGAAGAATCGTGCCTTTAAATCTGTGTACCATTAACGGATTTTAGGCCCACTGGGTAGATCTGCACCAAACTTTGTTCGGTAATGCTTTTGCACATTAATAACCGACTGGTTCACATGAAAATTAAGCTCTTCTGTCGTCTATAGCAGCCATTTCGCCCCAACAATGAACAAATTAGTTTATATGCACTGTTATGAGGCGTGTTATCAAGTAGGGAAACAATGTTAACACAACTAAACTTTTTGAGTTTCTCTTACCATTGGTACTATTTTCATGCATCTCTGATTCATAGAATGTAAATTACATGTGTGCCGACTTGAGCTATAATTCGCACATTTTTGATCAAGACTATCAACTCCGTCCTTCTTGCAATTATAGTATTCTATACGAATAAATAAATAATTACTCACCCAACAATATTAGTAACGCAAGTGCTATGCGCGGTCAGGTTACACAACTGCTGACATACTGCTCAGAAGTTAGATGGGTGATGATGTCATAAAAACGCACTGACCAGCCTATTCTTCTCTAAATACTCTCTCTCTCAACACTTTCTCTCACTCTAAACTGTCTGCACCATGTAAACGGTCCGGAGAGTAACTTAGAGTTTAGAATTATATAAATCTCATGAGAGCTCGCTAATGGGTTTAGAGAAGCCATATTCTGTCACCGTGTAAACACTCCGTTAGAGATCTCTCATGATTCTTCAGAACTTCGCTCTGAACTATCGCCGTGCAAACGTAGCATGAATATTACTTTAGACCTGTATTTCAAGAGTTATGCGCAAGCTTGTATAATCTCGTACGCAAGAGTCGCGAGAGTTAATGAAAAAGCTCAACTTAGCTGACTAATTTAGAGTAGCTATAATGAGAGCTGACAGAATATGCGAGTTCTCTGTTCAGGGTGTTTACACGGCGAGATATTAGAGTCAACGAGATACCTGCTCTCACAACCGTTTACACGGTGAAACTCAGCTATAATCTCTAGCTCTCTTCTCTAAACTGTCGCCGTGTAAACGTAGCACTATATCTGTTTCCGACCACTCTGTCACAAGAAGTTTGTAAGTATCAGTGGTGGAATCGTCCCACAGCAAAGTAAAAAGATACGTTTACAAAGATGAATGGGAATATAAGTACTTTTGTGTTCCTCGAAATAACAAAGCATTGTGTTTGTTGTGCAACAAGGAGGTATTCTGTTCCTTGTTTAGTATGTTCCGGCATTTTAAATCCCTCCATGAATAGAATTATAGTGAGAGGAATTTGGCAGATAAATATTTGTATTTGTATTTATATCGTGGTGACATGCTTATAACAGAAATCCTGATATTACTGTATCGTGACGGTTTTGTGTAGTCGTTTTACAGATTAAACGCTAATTTATGTCCTTTTTAAACACAGCCATCCCGCAAGAAGAAATTGGAAGAATTAAAACATTCATTAAAAACTAAAGACGAGCCACCTTCAGTTTGTTTAGCAACAAACATACTTCGTGTTAGTTATCGTTTCTCAAAACATATAGCAGAGAAATTTAGGTGTTCTCGGAAGGGAGTAACAACTTCGGTCCAAGGTTTTATAACATATGATAATAGCTAAATTTCTAAACATACAATTTGCTAATGCTCCTTATTAAAAAAATCAATTAAAAATTGCTGTTAACGGAGAAAATTTAAAGTTCAATTAATGTGATATATCTGTGTTTTCTTTTTCTTTTTCTTCTTCTCCTTTTTATGTTTTATTCTGTTATTTAATAAAATGTCAAACATTATGTGGAATGCTCCCTGAACACGATTATGTAACTTATTTTTTCTGGGGGTGCTAGAGTGTTTTTGTATAAAAAATCAATATGTATCTTTGTTCTGGCAATAAAGTATTATTATTATTATTATTATTATTATTATTATTTAGTAACATTATTCATATAGGATATTTGTTAATTGCAGTATTGGTGCTATCAGTTCATCTGTTGCAAGAAAAGTATTTGCATTCTATTTACTTTGTTCATTATTAATTCGATCTGTTTACCGAATGAAGTAACACAATTATTATTTTCGTCCTATTTACGTAAATACATTTTAATTACTAAGATGTAAACGCTTGTTTCGTTCTATTAACATTAAATTTATCAGTACTCTATTAGTTTAGGTCAGGAGTACAACAACACAACTATTACATCGCGTTTCTACTGGGTTACGCCACTGCATAGCTTTGGCCTCGCCTTGTAAACGATCAAACCGGAAACGACGAAATACGCCTGACCTTGCTGTTTTAGATGTGGAGTGAGTAAGTTGCTGATTTTGTTCGTTCCCCATCGCTGCTATAGATAAAGTAGTACGCCAAGGATGTTCATTACTTCCAGCGTTATTCAATATATATTTAGGCCTAAACGATATTATTGCAAAATGGCACAGACAAAATATAGGCCTCATTGGAATTTCAATTTTATACAATAAATAACTCACAACTCTATTATTTGCAGATAACCTGGTTGTAATATCCAATTCGTAAGATAATCTACAAAAAGCAAAATATACACTTACAAAAATAATACAAGAATACAACTTAACAATATCTATAAAGAAAACAAAGTCAATTGCATTTAAAGATCAGTCACCGACAGGAAGAAAAATTGTCATAAATAACCAAATTATCGAACAGATAAATCAGTTTAAATATTTAGGTAATATGAAACTGAATTTTTTATTAATCATAGAATAAACAATTTCATAAAGGTTACTGGTGCCATTAACAATATGTTTAAATCACAACAAACTTTAACTAACACCAGGATAAGATTGTACATAGACATCATTTTATTTCTACTAACATTTTTAATATTAACTTGCCTATACCTCTGGATCAACGCCTTTTGCTACCACCTTCCTCGGCTGGAGTTCGATGATACTGGCGTAATATACAAACAAATCACTTTACTAGGTATAGGAGGGAAAAAGTAGTTAATCTATTTACGTAAATTAGGAAATATTGCGCTTTTGAGTTTGATCATTTTCATTAGGTTTTTGTTTAATCAAAATAGAGTACTGTATTAATAATAAGTGTTTTTTACGCACGAACTGAGCTGTCCATGCGGACGTATTCATTATGCAGTGTATTTTATAGCCTACTGTCTACAGCACATTAACGTACAATATAGAGAATGAAGTTAAAGTGAAAAATAATCATAATAATTATGTATATTTAAACACATTTTTGTAAAATAGTGGCCGTTCATTTCGATACAGGCTTCAGTTCTAATGTGCATATTATCGCACTATATACTAATGTACAGTAGAACCCCGATTATCCGTCACCCTATTAACCAATTGGCGGATTATCCGACTCTGTTTCTCGCTCTTTTTTCTTCAGAAAGAAATAACTTATATGAAGTATTGTTTTGTACGTCATATTAGTAGGTTCTACATATGTTTTTGCTAGAGAGTGCTATTACAAGCCTTATCGTTACATAGCATTGTCGACTGTTCGAGTTGCCGTTCTATAATGTAACTTGTATATAAAATGTCTTCCACGGGTGTTAACAGAAAACGTGTTGTGCTAAATATCGAAAAGAAATGTAAATAATTTAATGGTTTGAGAAAGAGAAATTGTAGCTCATCTCGTATCGGAATACGAGATTGGAGTTACAACTGCGCGATTTAATAAAAAAAACAAGAATAAAGTGTAAAAAGTATGTAAATCTACAACATGAGACCTTCTTTATTTCTATCTTTCCTGAGACTCATTACAAAGGGCTTCCTTGCCCCTTAAAAAACCGTCGTTGACAACCAGACTTTATTAGTGAACTTCTGATCCACTACCTAGCGAGTCAAATACAAGACCACGGAGGAAATTACAAAATCTTCCATAGTACGGATTATCCGATTTTTCGATCAACCGTTCAGTCCATCCCCTTCATTACAACGGATAATAGAGGTTCTACTGTACCTAATTCCAATTACCAGGTTCGTCCTTCGTACTAGTAACTCATGTTGAAATAATTCTGTACCTACTCTATAAAAGAGTACCATACGTACTGTAAATTCAATCTTCACTTCTGCCCGATCCGAAAAGATAAAATTACTCAGACATACTATCTACTGTCCGTCCAAGTGGTTATGTCGTAGGGTCGTAGAAAGGGAGGAAATCACGTGACTGTTAATTACTTAACGAGGCCCCTTTATTTAAGTTATTTTAAACAGTTGTATAATATTACGTAGATGTCCAATTCCTAACAGAAATTAATGTTCACAGAAAAGAGCTAAAACAGCACAGTCACTAGCTGGCGAATAAAAGCTGGTGGGAGAAACCGGGATACGACGTAGGCAAATAGACGACAGTACCTGTGCGAAAATGATTCAATATTGAAAGCTCTTTCGTCACTGGAAAACGCGAACATATTTTTGGAACGTGCTGTTTACTATGAGCGTAAGGCTACTATGACTCTATATGCTGTCTTGGATCTGTATGGAGGACGGTTGAACTTCATTAGTATACCTTATTTTATTTCAAGGAGTGCAGTTCGGTGTTCAAATAAGCCACCGAACTGCACTCCTTGAAATAAAATAAGGTATAGAAGGGGTGGGAGTGAAGTACATTCAAAATCTCAGGTACAATAAAAATTGAAGTAAAAATAAAATGATGTCCCTGTATAACGTATTGGCTCTTCCGACTTTACTATAGCCTACTGTTGTGAAAACTGGACAGCCAAGGCACAAGATCATGGGTGGGCAACTCGTGCTCTCAAACTGTGAACAAACTCAGTCAGGTAGAACAAACTCTGTGCTAGATGCAGTGTACGAGGGCCTTGCAACACGAGTGGTTGTTGGTTCGCTTGCGTCTACAGTGATTGGCGGCTTGTAACTGCAGCGGCTGCCTCGGTGTGTGATTTTTTGTGCCAAGGTTTTTAGCGCCTTGGGAGTACGAGTTGCCCACCCATGCACAAGATAAATCAAGATTAAGTGCGGCAGAAATGAAATATTTAAGAAGAACAGCAGAACGACTACAAAACAAATACAGAAATTTTGGAAGAATTGAGAATGGCATCAGCCTTTGAACAAAATTTAAATTATAAGTCAAAGTGGATACAGCATGTCAACAGGATGCCCCGCAAAATATATCCTATATTACTAAATAATTACACCCCGGAAGGTACAAGAAATCCTGGAAAACATCTGAAGAGTCTTCTCGATCTCTAGTATGTGGCCCAACTTCTTGGAAGCTACATGATGATGATGATGATGATGATGATGATGATGATGATGATGATGAGGATGATGATGATGATTTCCTGTCAATGTATTACGAGTATACAGGGTGTAAGGGGTATAAGTGTCATTATTTTAACTGTTGAATTCATGTCATAAGGAAGAAAAAATATCATTACAATTTATTTCTAATTGCAATATTTAACGAATTATTAAACTTTACAATAATATACGTTTTGCAACGTTGCTGTATGGAAAGGAAGGCGTTTAGAGAGTACACAGTACAACTCAAGTGGGGAGGAGGGGGTTTAGAAGTACATAGTACAGCTCAAGCGGGGAGGAGGGGGTTTAAAAGTGCACAGTACAGCTCAAGCGGGAGCAGACATACCTGTACAAAACAGATTCTCTGTTCTAATGCAGGAGTGACCATGACAACACTGTTGTTTACATAAAACGAACAGCATATACAAACTTTGAATCCCACTATTAGAACATTATGGTAAATGTACAGTTTATGTAACGATATTGCTCCATTTTTTATTATACGTCTAAAAAATAAACAGTGATGGTTTTCTGCAAAAAATCACACGAAATTTTTTTTCTAATGCAACATTTTAATCTCTCCCACTTCCGTAAATCAGTAACATTTTTAAACAAATTTCTGGTTGTGTGATTTTCGAAATGGGGTAAGAGACTCCTAGTTTCTAAAAATCGTTGCGAAATTGCTACAAAAGTTCGCCGATTAGGTAACCTTCTTTGAGGAAAACGTTGACGGTACATCCTTCTTGCCTCACTTGAATTATGACTTTCTCCATAAATTAATAACATATGATATTCCTAAAATGTAAATGACATTATAAGTTGTTTTTCGAACACCCTGTACTGAACTGTCATCCGCTCTGCTGTAGACCTATGGACAAAGAGCTTGAACTCAGCTGACTCGTACTTACGTCTGTGCAGAATGCTACCTGCTGAACACGTTGCCGAGTCTCTCACGCCGGAATATTAACAAATTTAAGCATGCATTTTTATTTAATTTAACGAAAACGTAATAGAACAAACGAATATGCATTTAAACTAATATTAACTCTTTGCTAGATATACCTACTGATGTAATTGTTTTCGTAATTTTACTAACGATATAAGCAGTAGAAGGCGAAAAAAAATAAGAGAAGAAATATTTTTTTTCTGGGAAAACTGTCAAGTTTTGACTCTATGTTGTATGGACATTTTCACAGTATAAAGAAGATACAGTAGAGACAACTCTTGTCGGCACCTTTGATGTTGCTGGTACTAAAATCAAGCTCAGGTCTAGTTCTCAATAAATCCAACCATGTCGCTAGTATCGGCAGAGCTAACAGCTGATTTCAGCGATCAGCTGTTCAGACATGCTAAACTTTCAGAATGAAATTTTGTATTAACTGTTGTAATTACGCCTTTGTTCTGTAGTGATATTTATGTCTTATTATGTAGATCTAATGAAAATTCACTTTTTCTTTTCAAAATATATATAAAATTGCAGCGTTCATGATTGAAGTAAAACATAATATTAGCGAAGTGCTTACCGTTTTATTCTGTTTCTTCATATCCATTGCATTTCATCTTGGATCACAATTTGTTGTAAAATACATACATCAGGGGAACATTTAATAAATAAACAAAAATTCGAGATAACCTGTTATAATTAAAAATGTGTTCAGTATATATCCGATGTAGGCTACTAATTGTAGGCCTAATTACCAGGTGTAAAAAGAGGGCCTAATAATAATTATCTATTGCAACTTTTATCACATAACTACGTAATTCATTATGGAGTGCTGCAGTTGGAGGACAATGCTTAATTGGCATCAGTTAAATTCCGGTAACTTCTTTCACTTTTCCTTTGCTGTAATAGGCTACGTTTGAATTACAATATTCTTACCTTCTTCCATTTTCGTAAAAGATATATTGTAGTAGCACATTTGAATTAACAAATTCTTACCTTCTTCCATTCTCGTAAAGGATTTTTTGTAGTCAGTAATACAAATTCTCAACTCCATAGCTAGACACAAGAGCCTACACCAAACCCTAATTACGTCTTATAAGTTTGTAAGAGTCGAACTCAGAAAATAATTCCCTTACAAAGTTGGCTTATTAATATGAGCAAAAATCATTAGGCTATGTAAGTAAATTTTGACATTCTTTAACTCTTTCATACGCATACTAATTACTTATCTCTATACAAGCCTCGGATCCAGGAAATAACGCACTCACGGAGTTCAAACTACGGCATGTTACTACACTGGCAAGAGTCATTGCTCATATCAATTTTTGTCTCTTTTCAATCACTCTTTCATAGCTAGATCCAAGGGCTAGCTATACACCAACGTAATGGGGTAATTATTATGTAGCCGAGGTTATGTTTTCTTTCACTTACAGTAGCCTCTTTAGAGACATTCTATTCAACCGATACAGTTAGAAATTTTAATGTGTATGTTAATTCCAATTTGGAAACCACAATCAATATCAATATACAAAATATTAGTCAATAATAGGAATAATCATGTAGGCCTAAGTATAACGTTACTGGTATGAAATTATATCCATCACTAATATAATGTTATTAGCTAGTCAACAAAATTTTATTATATCCATTATTGACGTCGTAACTTCATCGAAACGAATGTCATGATGTATGTAGCTAATGGTTCAATATAACGTTACCAGCATAAGCATCTACCAGTGACTTTAAAATTAGCGTCAATTAGTGAATATTTTCATGATGTTTACATACAGAAGTAATTATTATTATGATTATGTTGCCATTCCTTTGCCTCATGTCTTTCATATTGTTAAAAGATGAGTAATAAATCTTCTCAGTTAATATTAAATTATGCCAGTCTTGTCGTAGATGGAGAACCATCTGGTGGAGGTTTCAGATAATACACCCGGTTTCGTGACATGCGCGCTCAGAATTTGTTCCCACGAAATGGCTTAGGTGTCTTTACTGTATGTTCTCTATACTGTGACATTTTTTGATCCTGTAGACCGTCCCCGACTACTGTGGAAAGGACGGCACTTATGCCCCTTACATCCTGTATTTTATGAGTGCCTATATACAATTATTGTACTTAATTGCTTCATAAACATGATGAAAATTACATATACAATACATGTTGTAATATTATGTTTCCACAGTAATTGGACATTATCGATGGATCTTACTCCTCTTTTAAATATTATGGAAAACTGTGGACACTTAAAATTGTTCCTCCAGGGAAGACACAATTTTTACGTACAATTCTGTGGTTCCAAGGCAAAAGATGATATTCAATTTTTGGCGAAAATGAGATTTTGCGTAATGTTGTTCGTTCTGATAGTATGGTTACTGTTGCAAAAGATGACATATTATCACAGTCTAGTATATAGTCACGAAGCTCAATACTTAATAAATATCCATAGATAGTTGCTAACCATCAGGACCCTTTCTCTAGCAGACGATAAAATGCATTGTACTTTCGAAATTAACACCTTCCTTCCGCTATTGAAATATGAAATACATAAGGTTTATACATTATTTTCATAAAGTATATATTATATTTTATAAACTCATCTTCCTGGGTCTTTCGGAAGAAGGATAACTCTGACCTCTTTTTCTTACAATTTATAGTACTACAAACGTCTCCTTGACCCATATTATTATTCAAATTATTGTATTTTAGCCATTTACAGTTATTACAACCGATAACGAAATTTCACAGTTTACACAACTTTTCACAACAATGCGAAATACGGCACAGTCCATGCCAGGCCGTAATCTATGTTCGGGTTTTCTATTTTAGTGTATGGAGCTCAGAGAAGTATTATATTATAACTTAATTGCGTATCATTGCTAAGTTTTATTTAGTGTAATGTGTCCATAAGTTCCGTTTACTTCTTGTTGCATAATATGTTGCAGAAACAATTACAAAACTGTGTTATTTTAATGTGAAGAGAATTTTACATGTTAACATAATCTGTTCGCAGCAATATTTTAAGTTTAGAATGGAAGCTATTTTGAGGTTTATAAAAAGAATTTATATTGTGATTTTAATTTAGCACGTCTACCTTCCTTAACTGTAGAAAATTTACCATACAACTCCTATGAAATTAGTGTACGTACGATTGTGTTACTTCGTCTCTTAGGTAGTAGATAAATACAATAATTCAGTACTCAATTGTAGTATTAAAATACAGACAAATTGAATGTGCGGGGTATTATACATGACATTATGCTTAATTATAATGTATAATTGCGAATATAGGAATATAAGTTAAATATAGTAAACATAATCTATAATTTCCATATGACATGACATACACATGTAATAGCAGGAGCATTGGAGACCACTAAAATTAGACACAAAGGGGCAACTGTACAGTAAACATAACCTATGATTTCAACATATCTAAATATCCGTGCGGTGCAACTGAAAATTATTGAATCGTGCATAAATTAATGTACAAGAATTCGCAATATTTAATCGAAATAAAGGCAGGTATTACATATATGAACAACGAAATTTTCATACCAAAAATAATATTACACCTTAACTCGCAAGTGAATTATGTCTGAAATATCTCATAATCATTGTTTTAAATTTTATTAATGCAATTGCACTACATTTTAGATAAATATATGTTACTCTTTATGCATTCCAAATAATTTATATGGTTGAAACGCCGCCCTACGTGATCGGGGTTAAGCGAGTCACATGGTCTGCCTTACGGCCTGTATTAGATCACAGGCACAGTCTATTGTTCCTAAACCCCATCTCAGTTTGGTTGATAGACTTTCCCCTCTACTCACACTCTCTACCATCAGTGAAGGGGAAGATGCTACTGTCCATCTTACTAACGTTCGACTAATTGACTTTCAACATAGTGACAAATTTTATTTCTGAAAGTGTTTACCGCTACTTTATATTTCTAAAGTCCGTACTAAACGTTTATATTGAATTTTATTGCTGTTCATATTAACTGGCACATTAAGAAGCTACTGAGAACAGAAGATACATTTTTTCTCCGCCGCTAGTTGTTACTCTACAGCATACACAATTGGACAATCTGCACTGTGTCGCTCTCCCTCTGACTTCGTAATACAAACTAACATTCCTAAATGTCATTAATTATTAGTTGAAAATATTGTAAGAACTACACAAAAATATACTCTAACATGTAATTGTCAAACATATGTGACACTGTATTTTATATTCACTTATGTACTTTATTTAATATTTTATTTGCTAGTGTATACAGCTTGGGGGGTGCAGGTATAAGAGGTAACAGCTACCAGTCTGTCACTGACGGACTCGGGGCAAGTAGAAGGGGAAAGAAATGCCTTCGCATCCTCTCAACTTGTATGAAATGTCGTTTAGTACTCACAGTGCTCCAAACGGCTAGAAACTATCTCGAGAAATGCAAAAAATCATCCCAAGCTTCGTGACTGTATGTACTAGACTGTGATATTACCCGACCATTCTGTTTCTGGAACGGCAGTTGCTTCTACTACACAGAGCGCCGCTGCTTACGTCACCTAGGCAGTACGATCGCTCTCTTATTCTAGACATAGGCCATGTCTTTCCCTCTCCCACAGAGTAACAACATGAAATCGCAGCGCCGCTGTTTACGTTCCACATACAGTACAAAATGGTCACCTATTCCATGTCTCTGTTATTTTTGTCTCTCACACGTTGTTATGAAATATGACTTATGAATTTATGCGGTCCTTCAAAATTTAAATGCTCCTGGTAACTGCTGAAAGAAATATCATCACATTTTGCCTTGGAACCACATAACGATTTTGTCTTGTACTGCGCTCATAAAGTTAGATTTGATGGAACAATGAAATTCAAGACGATTATGCCTAATAGGTAGTATGGCAAAATAAACAATAGTGCACATAAAACTTCTCTTGGCATGAGAAAAAAGATTATAGGATTACGCCGTAGGCTATATTGAGAAAGGCTGGAACTTATCTTATTTTTGTACTGAATAAAAATTTCCACGCATTTTACAATTTCATTAATCTATTGTTTGCACCAGTCTGTAACCCACATATGCCTCCAAGCCACGGTAAAACCTGGTATTATCATACAGTTGACATTTAAAATTGTGGTGTCATCACTCACACGAGAGCAAGTTTTGCGATAGTGAACACTCACTTCAGCTAGGCTATGAAATGTGTAACATTTTTCAGTTTAAGGCAAGACATAGTAGGAAGGCTTCGACAACTGTACGTAGCTTTAATAGGTAATGAATGCAGTCATGGAATTAAGTTTGTGTATTTGTATATTTCTAATGTATCTGTATCTTTAGGGAATTATGTGTGTTTATCTACGTGGGTTTGCTTGTAACAGAATGTATCTATTTCTTTATGAATATACAGAGCGTTCCTGTTTAGCGATAGAGGGAGGAGTGGAACCGTTGCATAACAAAAGTTTCTTTAAAAATGGTTTCCGATAAGTTTTATTCTATGCAAAAGTTTGATAGGACTGATATTTAACGAGGCACACGGGCTTTAAAATAACAATGCGTTTTATCATTGCTGCTTCAGACTAATAGGCTATAATGAAATGAAAACAAATAACTCCATGTATTTAAGGCGACCTTGCACACAACAAACGGAGAATATTATTCATTTAACATTATTTTTATATCAATATTATTATTATATTCTATGATGAGAATGTATAAATGTTTATCAATATTAATATACAGGGAATGTTTGTGTGTTTGTATGAAGTAATCTCAGATCTACTTAACTGATATGAATAATTTCTTCACTATTTGAAAGTGTAGGTAGTTTCTCGAGATGGACACAAAACTATAATGCCATTACGGCAACTCCTGAGTGAATCGAGGATTGAGATAAGATTAAAATATAAGGAAACTTGATGCAGTATTCTATCGCAATATTGTAGTCTATTACTTGATTATTTAAACTTTATTTGGTCCACATAAACTACTCTAATTTTATACACTTCAGTTTTTTTTTTGTCCACAGAACATAATCGTTTTTTTAAGAGTTTTGTCGTAAAGATGAGTATATTTCTCCTTATTCATACCTTCTACTCAACCGATGAATTTGTTTATGCTTGCAAATTGAATTAATCTACTTACTATGTATTAATAATTGTATTCTAAGTATATATATATATATATATATATATATATATATATATTTACTTCTTATGTCCCAAATCCAAAAGCTACAACGATGATGTAACATTTATGATATACAATAAATTAAATAGTAGGCCTACACTATGGTATGGCACATACGTCCACGTGGAAATATCCTGAAGTAAAGATTTCGTTCTTATCTTTTATAGTATACGCAATGTAATATTCGTCTTCTATCCTAGCCTAACGTAGGCCTATAGGCAAAAAAGAGAGATATTCAAAACGGACCTCATTATTTAGACTGTTTTATAAAACCACTTTAATGTTCATTTCAATTTTATTCGACGTTTTTGGTTTCAGTGAACGTCCTCTACCTATCCACGGGTTTAACTATTGGTTGGCCATCGCCCACGCTACCGGTGCTTCGAGAAGACGAGAGTATCCTTGGCGGAAGAACCATCACAGTTGACGAGGAGTCCTGGCTGGGATCACTCCCGTATCTCGGAGGACTAGTCGCTACTCCATTCCATAGCTACATCAATCAAAACTTCGGTCGGAAATCTACAGGATACTTCACCGCTCTTTCGTTTGCACTCGGCTGGCTATGCATCAGTTTTGGGAATGGCATTGCCATCTTCTGCATAGGAAGATTCATTCTAGGCATGGGCCTGTCTGGAACGGCGGTGATCGGCACGTTATATATAGGAGAGACATCGCAGGACGACATGAGAGGTAGACTGGGCGTAATCCGAGGAGTTCTGAAGCACACCGGAATAATATTGGTGTACGTAATTGGGACTTACTTGTCCGTCATGAACACTGCACTTGTATGTGCCAGTTTTATTTTAGTTTTTCTCTTATCATTCTTTTTTATGCCCGAATCTCCAATGTTCTTACTTGAGAAGGGGAAGACAAAAGAAACACTTGATTCATATGTGTGGTTACGCGGAGGTGACACTCAGTTTGCCGAGCAGGAAGTGACAAAATTAAGTGCGGTTGTCGACAGTGAGAAAGCAGGAAAGAAACCATCACTACGAGAAATATTATCTGTGAAAGGGACCAGGAAAGCTCTCATAATCACTGCTGTTCTATCAATAACTCAGCAATTCGGTGGTTTGAATGTTGTTTATAGCTACTGTGCTTCCATTATAGAGCTCACGGGAGGTGACGTGCCTCCACACATTGCCTCATTCATAGCCAGTTTCGCGGGTCTGGCAGGATCAGTGTTAACATGTTTCACATCCGATAGATTAGGAAGGAAATTTTTCCTCATAAGCACGAACGCCTTGATGGCCATCCTCCTCGTATCGCTGGGAGTGTACTCATACTTGAAGTCACTTGGGATAGACGTCTCCTCTGCCGGGTTACTACCTGTAATATGCATCTCTTTGTACTGTGGTCTGGCGATTGCAGGTCCGTTCAACATTTACTATGTTGTGTTGTCTGAGATTTTCAGACCCGAGGCACGTGGTTTGGGAATGATTGTAGCCAATGTATTCATATCAGTTTTTTCTTTCCTTTCAACTAAAATTTTTCCGTATCTTACAATAACTCTCTACCTTCACGGGTCGTTATGGCTTTTTGCTGTTTTTTGTTTGTTTGCGGTTATATTTACTATCTTTTATTTGCCAGAAACTAAAAATCGATCTCTGCAAAGTATTCTCAATGAACTCAATTCCGGGCCCTCTGTTGAAAATAATACAATGCCAACATGTGCGAACACATAGATTCTTATAATATAAAATATGTTACCTACCCATATAAAACGAAAGTTATAATCCTAGCTTGGTTTGTCCTAGCCTATGGAAATGAAGCGGAAAAACCTTATGAGAAGGTCAACTATATACGTTCTACTAGATTACATCAGAAGTTAGACGTACTAGAATAGGTGAACATTGAACCTATCTTGAAAAAGATAACAGAAGCCAACGGGAAGAATAATTGAAGACTTCCCCGGAAAAATAATTTAACATCAAATTAATGAAATATGTACTTAGGAGGAAAAAGTAATTTTGAAACATTAATTTATAACAGATTACTGCATCCTATAGCTGAATGAACTTATATCCTTGATTATGCAAATGGTTTTGCTAGTAAATGTAACACTATAACACATAGGTACACTGAAAAGTTGAGTATATCACACTTTAAAACAGCATAAATCGCATCCATTCAAGCTGCATTTAGTGCAGGGTCTTAGAGATACAGTTTAGAGATGTTTGGATTTTACTTTTGAAGTAGTGGTTAAATAGATGTCTAAAGTTTTATGAACACATGAAAGAATATATAATAACAATAGAGTAGTGAATCGCCATAAGGCACACCGAACCTCCCGAGCTTCAGAAAATCCCCATTGGGTAAGCTGTATAACTGTTGGATTTTGTTACGATAGACGAAGTTACAGGAGAATGGAGAAAGTTACACAACACAGAACTGCACGCATTGTATTCTTCACCTGACAGTTAGGGACATTAAATCCAGACGTTTGAGATGGCCAGGGCATGTTGCAAGTATGGGCGAATCCAGAAATGCATATAGAGTGTTGGAAGACATGAGGGAAAAAGACCTTTGGGGAAGATAATATTAAAATGGATTTGAAGGAGGTGGGATATGATGGTAGAGACTGGATTAATCTTGCTCAGGATAGGGACCGATGGCGGGCTTGTGTGAGGGCAGTAATGAACCTCCGGATTCCTTAAAAGCCAGTAAGTAAGTACATTTATCAAGGAATTTTAGCGGCAGCCATAGGCCTATATCTACAGTTTAATAAAAAATCTCTCATTGACTTGTTTTCAGAACTACCTCTTGAGACATACTTCGAATGTCTTTCAGAATGCTGTGCCAGCACACAAAACAGCGTCATTTGCCAGTATTTTAACAAGGAATTCCCATAAAGATAGACTGGAAGCAACAGATCGATAAGAAGACTAGCATGCTCTACAGATACGATACCATTAGCCTTTTTTCTTATAGGAACACATAAAACCAGACACAGGGAGAAAGTGTAAAACATCTCCAGAACTAGAGTTTGGAGGTATTCAGACATATTTCTTCTCAAGTACGTGTATAATATGAGTGAACTTACTTACAAATGGCGTGTAGAGAAACCAGAGGTTCATTGCCCCCCTCACATAAGCCCACCATCGGTCCCTATCCTGAGCAACATTAATCCAATCCCTACCACAGTATCCCACCGCCCTCAAATCAATTTAAATATTACCCTCCCATCTATGTCTCGGTCTCCCCGAAGATATTTGTTTCCCTCTGACTCCGCAACTAACACTCTATATGGATTTCTGGATTCTTTCATATGTGCTATACATCCTGCCCATCTCAAACGTCTGGATTTAATGTTCCTAATTATGTCAGGTGAAGAATACAATGCGTGCAATTCTGCGTTGTGTAACTTTCTCCATTCTCTTGTAACTTCACCCCTCTTAACCCCAAATATTTTCCTAAGCACCTTATTTTCATACATCCTTAATCTCTGTGTTCACAAAAAAAAAAGTCTTCGGACTATGGTTGTTTTATGAAAACTACTGAAAATTTCCAATCCTGTAAAATAAGACAATAGTGATTTTTTCACTAAAAACTAATTCAGTACATTGCCGTTACAATACGCTTACTACATGCTTAATATATCAAATTTGCATTTTTTGGACTATGTTTTTTTTTTTTTTGTTTAAAAGAAACCTTCAAATAAACTCTTCAGTGAAAAGTCAGAGGAGTCATACTGACCATCTCCTACTAATCAAGCATATCGATTTGTCATAATTTCCTGTAACACCTTGCTGGTCCCAAAAATTTGTATCTATTGGTCTTGTTATTGAGGAATAATTTTGTCGTATAATACAGGTTTCAAAATATTGAATTTATTGATTTGCAGAAAGTGTTTAATATTATTCCAGAATGTAAAAATGCACTTATTTTTAAAGTGTCTACTGGTTGCTTTCCTGGCTTTTACTTTCAGATTTTTATTATTATTTTATTATTAATATTTTATTATTATATTATATTATATTCTGTGACACAGTAGATGAGGGTAGGCCACCAAAGGAAAAACTGAGAGGTAGAACTTAAACTGAAGGGATTCGTTCCGGCATGGGAACTGAAATCCGGTGTGGCTTGGTGGATAAAGCGTCAGCACGTAGAGTTGAAAACCCAGGTTCGGGTCCCGCTGCCGGAGAGAATTTTTCCCTATTCTATCTATCCTTCATTTTACTGTTAATGTCATATAAACACATCGTGAAAATCACAAAATGTTTTAACGCACAACATCGTGTCTTTCCTGTAATAATGAGATTGTTCCAACAACATTTTTTTTACTTAGGCCTATATTAAATATTGAAAAAACAGAGTAAACATGTCAAAGCAACAAATAAATATTTCGATTTGGGATCAGTATTTTCAGACATTCCTAACAATTCTTCTTCTTTGTCATCAGGCGATTCTAGTTCATAGTAGCTGTTATTTAAATAAACGTGCTATTAATAAGCAATCATAAAATAATTCTCTATTAATTTTTGGTCCTAATTCAAGAAATGTTCGTGTAATTTCACGACCTAGATCGCTCTGTATTTCTACATTCTTACTTTGTTTGTGTTGCGTTTTACTGTTCCTGTTATCTTCACAAATGATAGAATCGTCTACTAATAGTTGAGAAACATTTTATTGACAATTGTTATGTCATACCATTATAGAGTATTGTACGTCTCCTTGTCGGAGGAGGATTATTACAGGCTAATCTTGAGGGTACTGTTCTAACTAAAACGCTATCATTACAATTAGTTAGAGGGTTGAACGTGTTCCTGACTTTAACTATGGTTCTTGTATATTTTCATTTGTGATTAATTTTCTTTTAAATATGTGACTATTCATAGTCGCTCACCTTAAAATGTAAGCAACGTATACGAGATCCTTTGCTAGGATCTTATTTTACAAAATTCAACCGTTAATTTAGGATCCTTTCATTTAGAGTTAAATTTGTAAATATTGAGCTGGTGATGTTCCAAACAAATAATGCAATTTTCCCATATATTAAATTTGAAATATCTTGTAGCTGGTACATTATTCTGTAGAATGGTTAATTATTCTGAAGAAATGCTTCAAACTTTATATCATGCCCGTTCTCATAACTATAGTCACGTCGAATATGAGTACATATCCTGAAAACTGAACATCTGAGCGATCTAGGTCGTGAACTGAACTGTAATATACATTTTATATGTACGATCATGTTAATTGTACATTTCTGGTAACGTTATAATGTAGGTGGTAAGCCTTATCATTACAATTTCGTTTCGGTAGAGTTCACATATGTGTTATCTAGAATGACCTTGAGGGTGTGGAAATCTATTATCTCACCACCGACACACTTGTATTTAGAGCATCTATTCTCAATGCCAGAAGTGTTTATCCTTGCAAAAGTGTGGCAGATTCTTGAAGAAGATACCGCGATATCGTATATGTAAGTGAAAGGTAACTTACTGAACATCAGAGTTGATACAATGCGGTATTTGGGGTGAGCGCTGTTACTACTCGTAGAAGCCATGAAATGTCCAAAAAGGTTGAATCTAACACAACACCAAATAGGAAGATTTCGGCAGTTTTATGCAGCTATGTTAGGTAAGAAATTAATTTCTTGATGCATGTCATTAAAATGCTATATGCCTCAGTGGCAATTTATGGGAACGAAGTAGCCTAACACGATTTTTGAATAATTGTGGTTTCGAAACTTGTAACAGATTCACTCCATAAGTTAACAGTTACTCTAGTATATTTTATGGAATTTTTAATTGTACAACATCTAGTGAAGAATCGTTTTCAGAACATGGGAAGGGTGATAGTAGGAGGGAGAATAATAAAGTGCATAAGATTTGCTGATGATAATGGCGGTGTTAATGGAATGGAATTTAACCGAGGGGGACACGGATGGCTCAGTACTGCGATCTGTTGAGATCTATTGCGCTAACCCTCGATATGGAATGAGTTACGTGCCACAGATCCCCTACGCGCTCTAACCTAACCACATGACTCACTTAACGACCGGTCCCTACAGCCGACAGAAATCCATAAACCGTTCCTGCTTCGGCAACTTCCCCCAAGGCCCCCCTGACGGTCCGAGATGAAACTACTCCCCTAGTAGGTCCGCCTCGGGTGCTCGTTGCAGAAGTCATCGAACGTCGCTAAACTACATTCCACGGAGGCCGGCCGAGAGAGCCAGTAGCTTCTGGAGGCCGCCTGTAGAGTGATCTGTAAAACCAGAAACGGGTTGATGAGGAAAGGGTGATGAGGGAGGAAAGAAAGTGGCGAAGATGAGTGAGGTTCCAATCGCCTGATAAAGTTCCATAGGAGTGAGAGAAAAATCCCGAAAAAACTCACCCAAGCAAATCGTGTTAACCGGGAATCTAACCCGGGACCGCTGGGTTCGGAGTTAGACTTGCTAACCCCTCAGCCACAACGGTGGACAAGAGGAGATCATACTAAGAGATATGCTACCGGTACTGGAGCTACATGACGGCTGTGAGCAGTACGGGATGAAGATGAAGGTAAATGCAACGAAGATGAAGATCATGGTTATCGCAAGAAAAATAAAGAAGGTAAACGTGTGAATTCTAAATGAGGCAGTAAAACAAGTGGACAGCTTCAAATAGTTGGGGTGTAGGCCTACTACAAGCAGTAACATGAGCTGCTGCCAGGAAGTCAAAAGTAGGAAAGCAATGTCAAAGGAAACCTTTGATAGAAAAGGGAACATATTCTGCGGACCTCTGGAAAAAGAACTAAGGAAAAGACTAGTGAAGTGCTTTGTATGGAGTGTGGCATTGTACGGGGCAGAAACACGGACGAAGTTAAGAGAAGCGACTAGAAGCAATTGCAATGTGGATATGAAGAATGGAACTTGAGAAATGGACAGACAGAATAAGAAATGAAGCTGTATTGGAAAGAGTGGGTGAAGAAAGTATGATGCTGAAAGTGATCAGGAAGAGAAAAATATAGTCGGACCATCGGATCTGTGCCCCCGTAAGATATGCGAACTGAACCCTAATTCCTTTTCAGCCTCGGTAATTCATTTCTCTCCCTGCATTCCTATCTCTCTCCCTTTCTGTCCCCCACTACTCACAATTTTGGCCTTCTTGCGGGACAGTTTACAATATTTGCACTTGCAGTCCAGTGTTGTCAACTCTACAGGAATACTGTAGCACGGAGTGGCGAATGAAATATTATTAAGCAAGTACGTAATAGCATTTTGCGATGAAGAGAAACAAACAGGTCAATATCTGTTTCCTATAAATTAGGCAACGAAAAGAGCAATTGATATCACAGGTGAGGCTTATTTTATTTCAATTGATTATGTATTAAAATTACTTATATAACTAATACTAATAATACAACATTTTATGTAATTTATATATGACAGGTCAGAACTCCTAATAAAGAAAATCAGGAGACAGAGAGTCTGTGCAGGAGATGAAAAGCTAGAATCACCACAGAAGAACAGACCAAGGGAACTTTTAATTATTGTAGATGATATGAACCGATGTATTTTAAGAAGAAAGATACAAGAATTTTATGCCGTTCAGAAAGAAGTTTCAACATAGAAGAAATTACTGAAGCTTGCGAGAGAAGCAATAATTTCCAAGGTTGGAGAGAAAAACTACGGAAAGTGATTCGAGATGTGGTATTTAGGTTTAAAAAATGTAGAAATGCAAGATGTATTTTGATTGAAAGAAATAATACTGTAGCATGGAAGACCAGTTATGACAACGTTTGACGGAAGTTTGGCAACATCCCTATTCGGCAAGATTCGTGGCCTGCTGTTTAACGAGGTGGGAGGAAAGCGGGTGGAATGGAGTGAGTACAGGCGTTAACTTTTCCTAGAACGACGATAGCGCTGAAGGGGCACAGATCCGATGGTCCGACATGGGTCACTGGTTGAGAAGAAACTGCCTACTGAAGAATACACTGGAAGGAATGGTGAACGGGAGAAGAGTTCGGAGCAGAAGAAGATATCAGATGATAGACGACATTAAGATATATGGATCATATGCGGAGACAAGGAGGAGGAGGAAATAGGGAAGATTGGAGAATGACGGGTTTGCAGTGAAAGACATGCCCTTGGGTAGAAAGTTATGAATGAATGAATGAATGAATGAATGAATGAATTAATTAATTAATTAATTAATTAATTGGACGGAGTTACGCAATAAGAGATCAGACGACTAAAACATGTTTTCGAGATATTCACCACTGAAGTAAATTTAGTTATTTATTAAATAATTTATGCAAGACGTATTCTAACATTCATATTGTTACAAGAAATATCACAAATAATAATGAAAAAACGACTAATCGATTTTTAATCACAGACCAGCAGTTGAGTTAATATTGCAAAGCAAAATAAATAAATTAATTAATTTTATTCTATCAAAGAATTTTGCTTGTAAATAGCAGCAGAATGCAGACATCGCATTCTTGATTTTTTCTGACAAGCAAACATTCTCATGGGGGCAGATAAAAAGTAAAATTTTTTTCTTCCACCATGTTAATAATGTCAAAACAAGTTCTTATACAAATTCTGGCCACCCGACCGCAATTACGAGGCCGTCCAGAAAGTAATTTGCCACGAACTGAACCGAATTGCACTGGGTACAAGTCCTGTGTATACGAATTCTCTTACCTCCATTCAGACTGTGTTATCTGTCCACACTAAGAAACGCAAAACCATTCCATACACCAGGCGTTCTCAACCTGTTGCTCGCGAGCACACTGTGCTCTTTTAATGATATTTGGTGCTCTTGTCATAAGAGTAAAAATGCGCTCGTGAGCACGAACGCTTCTGAGGTCCTTTTTTCAATGAAAACTTTGTTGTACGAGCGGGAACAAATTGTATTCTTATCCTTCCTATACTACTTTAGCAACCTAACAGGCTTTCCCGTGTTTCATACTGTATAATTCCTTTTAATTCTGTGTGGACTTAATCAGAAAAAATCTAGATTATTTAAGACAGTAATATAACTGCTCGTAAGGAACTTCACTTGATAGATCTCCAGCCCTCCTTAGCGCTGAAATATTTGTTGTGAAGATGCTATACCCTCCAAAATATTTAAACTGTTCAGTATTTTCTTGGCTAAACCGCTTGTTCATGTATTTAATTTGTGCTTCTTACATGCTAAATTTCCAGATAAATTGAGAAATGCTATAATTGTCCCTATTTTCAAATCAGGAGATAAAACATGCATGAACAATTACCGACCAATATCTTTACTCTCATGTATATCTAAACTCTTAGAAAATGCATAAAAAGTCGTCTATTAAATTATTTGGACAAATACAACGTACTTTCTTCAAATCAATTCGGTTTTAGAAATAAACTTGGCACAGATGACGCTATTTCATGTGTTACAAACAAAATCATATGTGAGTTACACCGAGGGAATAAATGCTTGGGTATGTTTTTGGATATTCGAAAAGCATTTGATACCGTTAACCATGATATTTTATTAGAGAAATTAAACTTGTTAGGCACTAATGGTCATGTTCTAAGTTTATTTAAGTCATATTTGAATAACAGAAATCAAGTAACTAAAATTGATAATGAATTTAGTTTTACTCAAAACATAAAAGTAGGGGTCCCTCAGGGCACAGTTCTTGGTCCAATTTTATTCTTGATTTATATAAATGATTTGTTATTAACTGATTTACGCAAATATAATGGGGTTATATATTCATATGCGGATGATACCGTAATTTTTTTTGGTGAAAAATCTTGGGAAGGCACTTATATTAATGCGAATAATGGATTACAGGTAATAAGAGTGGTTTGATTAAACGCTCTTTCCTTAAACACATCCAAAAGAACTGTTGTTCCATTTTCACTAAGGTCCAGTGGTCTTCAATCTCCTCAATCTTCCTTTAGGCTCAAAATTCATCATTCAGATTGTTCTTCTCAAAATTGTGAATGTCCCATATAAACCGAATCCTCAGAAGTTAAGTATTTAGGCATTACAATCGACAAACGCTTACGATGGAACAAACATATTACATATTTATGCAATAGATTACGTAAAACAATTTATATCTTTGTTATACTTCGGTCATATTTACCAATTAATATTTTACGTCTCATTTATTTATCTTTATTTCAATCCATTCTCCAGTAGGAATTTTAGGTTGGGGAAATGCTTGTAATTCTAATCTCACTCCACTAATACTTATTCAGAAAAGAATCATTAAAATATGCCTTAATAAACCAATTGATTACTCTTCTGAGCTTTTGTTTACTGATTTTAATGTTCTGAAAATTAAACGGATTTATTATATTGCATTATTAATCTTCATACATAAAAACCGTAATAAATTCAAATTGTATCATCATAAATATGGAACTAAAAGATCCGATCTTATACGACTAGAGGATCCAAAGTGTTTCACAAGCACAGCTCTGAGCCATGGTACCTACTTTGGTCCAAGGTTATACAATAAAATATATTTATAAATACCCAAATTTGGAAAATTTTAGTATCAGAAATTTCAAAAATAGCGTTAGGAATTTAATTTTTAAAAAATATATATTGATTTAATATGTATATGTATTTGTATGACTTAAATTGTTAAAATTGAAATTGTATTTTTAAATTTAATTTATTCCTGTAATTTTTTTTTCTCGACCCAGTTTGTGTCAAAAAAAATTATCTTTGTGTTTATCTTTGTGTTTAGATATCTCCCTGAGCACGAGTTTTTTTTACTCCTTCAGGGAAGAACTAAGATTGTATTTCTGTCAATGTTATTTTATTAACAACTAGCAGTACCCGTGCGCTCCGCTGCACCCGTTAGAAATAAATATAAAGTAATTACATAATTAAAATAGGACATTTGATCCAGGGAACATTCGTGTTTGATAGAAGGATAAATCGTTTAATATGTTACTTAATTTAAATTGTATTTAAAATATTAAAATGCGATCATTTTGATCCAGAGACCACTCATTTGGTGCAATGACAATTCCTTTAACATGTTTCTTAATTGTTATTACCAATTATTTTTGGAAAAGCGAAAATTAACAGAAAAATTTTGGCTACAGATTTATTATTATGTTTATATTATATTATATTATGAAAAAGTGTGTTGATAACGGATGTACTCGAATTAGAAAGTTTTTAATTTGTTGTGGGAGCTCTTGAATCTAAGGAGGAACAACTTTTACAACAGCGCAACATAATCTGCTTGGCTCATTACCCAATTTTTTTGCATTGCATTTAGTGCATATGTATTTTATGTATTTTAACACGATTCAATTGAGCATAGTTAAAATTTGAATTATAAAATAATGGATTGCTAGCTAACGTACTATTACTGCATACTAAATCAATACACTCTCGTTGTTCGTTAATTCTCTGAGATAAAAATGAATATGTTCATAAACATTATTATAAGAAATACAGGAAATGAATATAGAGAATAACCTATCAAGTTTTCTGTGCATAAGAAGCTATTTTAATCTTATCTGTCCTCAATTCACTCACAAGTTACTGTAATAACATTATAGCATTATGTCCATCCAGAGAAACTACACTTTCCAATGATGAAATAATAATTAATTATACAAATCGGTTAATTTAGCTTCCTATGTTACTTCATACAAACACAGAAACACTGTCTGTAGGGTATGTTTCATAGCTTTCGATTGTTGTGTCCAAGGCCCCTTATAGACGAAGTCATTTGTTTTTTATTTCAATACACCGCCTTAGATGGCAGTTATTTTAATTTTAAAACTCATTTATCTCATTAAATATCAGTCCTATCAAAATTTTTCAGAGAGTAAAACTTATCAGAAATAATTTTTAAAGAAATTTTTGTTATGTAACATATTTCACAAAAATCAATAATAAGCGAGATATTTCGATTTATTTAATACAGGCCATCTTATAACCCCCCCTTTTAAATAACGTATTTTGAATGCCATATAGCCCATAATCTAAGTTACAACGAACTTAATTTATATTCCAATTTTCATCGAAATCGGTTCAGCCATTATCGCGTGAAAAGGTAACAAACATACAGACAGACAGACAGACAGAGAGACAGACAGACATACAAACAAAAATTTCAAAAAAGCGACTTTCGGTTTCAGGGTGTTAATTATATATGTTAGGACCAATTATTTTTGGAAAATCGAAAATTACCAGAAAAATTTCGGCTACAGATTTATTATTAGTATAGATAAACAATATCCCACCTGTTTTCATGGTGGTTACGTTTTGGAAGAAAAAAACATGAAATTCGTAACTTTTTGGAAGCAGAATATTCAAAAAGGTTAAAAAAACTACGGAGTGTTTCTCTCGCAAATGTGCAGCTATGTTCGAGACGACCTACCTATGGACAAGAAAGAAATACCTCCACAACAAAGCGAGATCACGATTAATTTATTGATTAATGTCTAAGAGGCTTATGTTTCCACATTACTGAAATTTTGAAAAAAAAAAATCAAGTTCAAAGATTCCATTACCACGGTCATTGTTTTTAAAAAGCGTATATTATTTGTTATTTAATTTAATTATGTGTTCATATATTAAACCTGTTCGGCTTCATGGTGGTCGCTCATTTAGTATTACATGTGGGTGGTGCCCCTGTCTTAAAAAGGTTGAGAACCCCTGCCATACACGATCAGATGGACATGCACACACTATAGCAGCGGTGTCTACTTAGGACCAGTGGGTAAATTTCCCCTTAAACCGCAGTTTCACTCCTCCCACCACACCAGGCAACTAGTGAGCTGCAATCATGTTCATATATTTTCTAAACGAAAGAGCAGTCACGGACGCAAATGAGTGACAATATTGTCTTCACCATCAATACATAGGCCTACATAACTTTTATGTTGAACGGGGAGAATACTTCTGTAGTGTAGATTGAGATAATATTAAGTATCCGTTATAATATTGCAGGCATTTCAATAAATAGCGTCATAATGACTGTGGTAAACATATTCTCTCTGATATGTAGGCTAAACTGCAACGTTAAGCTGTAAATTGTTAGTGTGTGCATCACAAGTTAAACACTTTTAAATGAGGAATATATATATATATATATATATATATATATATATATATATATATATATACACGCTTTATATTCCTCTATGATATAGTGTTAAAAGTTGTGTAATCAAGATGCACATCTATATATATATATATATATATATATATATAATTTGAACTGGTAATGGAAATTACGGGAAAACGGCTGAACGGATTTTAATAAATGAACCCTCATTTTGAAGCTTGGAACCCAACGTTTTTCAGAAAAATAGTAAGTTTTAGTGAAATGTCAATTTTCCTACATAATTTTCCCATTTTCCAAAATCCATCTGTCGTCAGTTTTGAGAAATAGGTAATGGCCCTTTCAGAATAAAACAAAACACAAACACACTGCAATAAACGATATCACACGAAGGCTATGACCTGCAGGATTGCTGACATATTTAGATTTCAGATGGCTGACATAATGCCAATATGTCGATCTTTATTTGCGTATTTTTCTGAACGTTTCTGTAATATTGGTTATTAAAAACTTCAAGATTTACTAAAAAGAAGATTCTCTAGTGTGTAATTTTCTGAGTACAGCTGTCTGTGTATTGGATATTAAAAACTACAAAACTTAAGAATGTTTGATGACATTATTACCATTAAAAGTGAAATATCATTATAGTGAATGCCATGATGTATTTGTCACCAATTATACAGATTAATGCTTTATTGATGATATGAAAGTGAAACCTTTTGAGGTTATACAGGGACATCATTTTATTTTTACTAACATTTTTAATATTAACCTGGCTATACCTTTCTATTAACGATTGAAACAGGAAACACCGTTCGCTACCCCTTCCACGGCTGGAGTTCGATGATACTGGCGTAATATACAAATCACTTTACTAGGTACAGGAGGGAAGAAAAGTAGTTCATCCATTTATGTAACTAGGAAAATCGCAATTTTGAGTTTGATAATTTTCATTAGGTTTTTCTTTAATCAAAATACAGTACTGTATTAACACTTAGTGTTTTTACACACGAATTCAGCTATCCATTCGGAAGTATTAATTATGCAGTGTACTGTATATTGTACTGTTACAGCACATTAGCGTACAATATAGAGAATGAAGTTAAATTGAAAAATAATCATAATATGGATATTTAAACATATTTTAGAAAATGGTGGCCGTTCATTTCGATACAGGCTTCAGTTCTTTTGTGCATATTATCGCACTATAGACTATTGTACCTAATTCCAATTACCAGTTTCGTCCTTCGTACGAGTAACTCATGTTGAAATAATTCTGTACCTACTCTATAAAAGAGTATCTTACGTACTGTAAATTCAATCTTCACTTCTGCCCGATCCGAAAAGATAAAATCACTCAGAAATGCTATCTACTGTCCGTTCAAGTGGTTTTGTCGCAGGGTTGTAGAAAGGGGGGGAATCACGTGACAGTTAATTACTTAAGGAGGCCCTTTTATTTAAGTTATTTTAAACACTTGTATAATATTACGTAGACGTCCAATTCTAACAGAAATTAATGTTTTCAGAAAAGAGCTAAGATAGCCCAGCTACTAGACTTAACAGAGGGGCGAACAGAAGCAGGTGGGGGAAACCGGGATGCGACATAGAGAAACGGACGACAGTACCCATACGAAAATATGATTCAATATTGAAAGCTCTTTCGTCACTGGAAAACGCGAACATATTTCTGAAACGTACTATACTCTAACTCAGTACTGCTTACGCGCCCTCGGCTCTGTGTAGTGAAGGGTTGGAAGTTTACTAGTAGAAGGGGTGGGAGTGAAGTACATTCCAAAACTCAGGTACAATAAAAATTGAAGTAAAAATAAAATGATGTCCCTGTATAAGTAGGCGTAGAGAAATATCTGAAGTTAGATTTTCATTTCTATAATATTTACTGAGTGACGGCTATATAGTAGTCTATACAAAACTTACGTAAGATAACAATGTTGTTATTAAAGTGAAATATTTTTATAGTTATTAATCAAGTGAAATGGGTCTTTTCCACATATTTAATGGCGGTGTGGTATAGATATTTAAAGCTGAAAGTTAGAATTTATAAAACAGTTATATTACCGGTTGTTCTTTATGGTTGTGAAACTTGGATTTTCACTTTGAGAGAGGAACAGAGATTAAGGGTGTTCGAAAATAAGATGCTTAGGAAAATATTTTGGGCTAAGAGGGATGAAGTCATAGGAGAATGGAGAAAGTTACACAACGCAGAACTACACGCATTGTATTCTTCGCCTAACGTAATTAGGAACATTAAATCCAGACATTTGAGATGGCAGCGCATGTAGCACGTATGAGTTAATCTAGAAATGGTATAGAGCATGCCTGCACAAGGTTTCTGCTCTCCGAGCCGGCTCACAGCTCATGAGCGGAATGCAGATATTAGCTGCGCTCAGTACAGGGTAGACTGGAAGAAGGGGTGATCTCGTACAAAATATACACAAAAGGGAAGTACTAGTACGAGTGTTTATGATATGAATTACCGTTCAGTGTTTGCAAAACTATCTTGGACTTATTAATTAATACAGAAATATTTATTTTACAGAAATAATAGAAATTTTATACCTACTTAAATGTACAATATCATTTTGTTATATTTTTATTTATCAGTACATCAAAACGAGGTGTTATGCTGTTGACAGCTGAAAGGAACAGCAGCCTACTGATCGTAATGAAACATCAGTTACAGATGTTCGATGCTGCCTTTATTAAAGTTGATTATAGAAGCAGTTGCTCACAAATATAAATGTTGAGCCAAACATAGCAATCATTTTCACAGTCAGCCTGTGTAGTCGTGGATATTATTGCTAATGTTTAGTCTTGTAAAACTCAACAAAGCTAGTAGTATTATTCAAACGATCTTTAGCTCTTAGGTCACATTGAAGATCAATAAGTTCGAGCTGTAAATCGTTAAATGTTAAATGTTATGTTCCGTCTTTTAGATTCCTCCATACTATACTGTAGCAATAGGTAAGCAACGTGAAACAGTTACTGAGAATAGGCCTACACACTGCACTCCACTAGATAGCTGAGTGGTCGTTTCCCTCTCCTCTACCTATAGCAAGTCTGTCATTCTGACGTATCTTCTTCCCCCGTTTCGGCGAGCGGTATAAATTCTGGATTACTCGTATGAAGGCTATACATCCCCTCATTTCTAAAAAATTTTGAAAATTCATATTACGTGTATTTATAATTTTAATTACTTTTTCTATACTTAATTATATTTGAATTCATATTAGATCAATTGGTGGTGTGGTTATAATAATAATAATAATAATAATAATAATAATCCTATATTTTAAACTTCGGAAAATGGGAATGTAAAATAATACACGGAATAATGTAGGCCTAATATTGTTCCTGCGTATTCACTCTAAATATTGATACAAATAAATTACTACCTGGAAGAATAATTGAACGGAGTCCAGATATTTTATATTAAACATTAATCGGAAGCATAATTTGTGATTTATATCTACACCCAATTTAACTATAATATTCACTGGATCAATTTATTATGGATTGAATCCTGCGAATAGAATGATACGCGATTATGCCACTTCAAGTGTAGTCCTTCAGTGAATTTGTTTCAGTGGACGTCCTCTTTCTCTCCATGGGATTAACCGTCGGCTGGACATCGCCCACACTACCAATGCTTCGTGAAGATGCGAGTATCCTTAGTGGAAGAATCATCACACTTGAAGAGGAGTCCTGGCTGGGATCACTACCGTATCTCGGATGCTTTGCCTCTACTCCATTGTACAGCTACATAAACCAAAACTTTGGCCGAAAAGCTACAGGATATGTAACGGCTCTTTCCTATTTTATGGGATGGTTATTTATTATCTTTGGCAACTCCATAGTCTACTTCTGCATCGGAAGATTAATTCTGGGAATAGGTGTGTTAGGAACGAATGTAGTCGGTACCTTTTATATAGGAGAGATATCACAAGACGACTTACGTGGCACTTTGGGTGCTGTCCGAGGTTTTGCCAGACAAGCTGGCATAATATTAGTGTACGTAATTGGTACGTACTTGTCTGTGATTAACACTGCAATGATATGTGCCAGTTTTAACTTAGTTTTTCTGCTTTCTTTCTTCTATCTTCCAGAATCTCCAGTGTTCTTGCTTGAGATCGGTAAAACAAAAGAAACGCTCGATTCATATTTGTGGTTTCGTGGAGGTGACACTCAATTTGCCGGACAGGAAGTGAAGAAATTGAGTACAGTTGTTGACAGTGACAAATCACAAACGAAACCATCACTAAGGGAAATCTTATCCGTGAGAGGGACGAGAAAAGCTTTGATAATCATCGCTGTTTTGGCGGTGACTCAACAATTCGGCGGTATGACCGTTGTTTATGGGTATTGTGCTCCCATTATAGAACTCACGGGTGGTGATGTGCCCCCACACATCGCCTCATTTGTAGCCAGTGCTGTTAGCATTGGAATGACATTGATCTCTTGTTTCATATCCGAAAGCGTAGGGAGGAGGTTCATTCTCATAAGCACGAACGCTTTAA